>NW_008751804.1:861815-865651 GCF_000715545.1 Opisthorchis viverrini
CTCTTCTCTTCACTTTAGGGCTTTTAATACAATTATATATATATATATATATATATATAACTAAACGAACTTTATGGGTGTACGGCAGTGAAGCATCAGTGCCAACACTGATGTTGCTGTCATTGATCATGATGGTGATGATGATGATGACAGAAAGGTAAATTGGTCAGAAAAGCCACACGGAAGAGATCATGGGTTGTGAGTGTCATGGATTTCAAAAATGACCGCAATTTATTGGTGACGTAGTGGCCGATGATCGAATAACAGAACCGCCGTTTCTCCACATTCAGATCGCTGCATATATACCACACCCCGGTTTATTATTAACAGTATCTGAAGCTACTGTCTGAACATATAATCAGCATACGTAAGGAAGCCCTAAAGAGCTACCGTAAACTCTCTTCCTACGTAACATTGGAGAGAGCTAGAGCTGAAACCCACATATGACCAATAAAATAAATACTTAAGGAAACCCTTAAAAAGTCTAGATTCGAGCCTATGTCGTTTCTTGCATGAATTGGGGTATTCTTAAGCGTACACGAGGAGTGAGAACAATGTAATTACAAAGAAACGAACCAAGTAACTACTTACGATCTAACATTATAAAGGCGATAGAGAACAGTTGGTTGTAGGCCAGTAGAGACAGATACTCACAGAAAAACAGCTAGCTCCGATCCGAAGGAAATTCTGCGGACAAGTGGTCATTTGTAGGTTTGTACCGGTCGGTTCGGGATCCGGTAGAGAAGTGCCACAGATAAAAGGTAGGTGTGCATCGCACGGCCCTGATTTCCATGTATCCAATCCCTTGGCGTCTGCAAGTTTAAAAAAGACTTGAGAAGCAAATAGTTCTCACACACAACAATAATAAAAGCCATTTTTTTATTCTAACGACGTTAAGTACCACAGAGCGCGCAATGTTATTGAAGTCACTCATTGTCTTTGCCTCCTGATGCTCATATTCAGATTGGATCTATCCAGTCTAACGGAAAGACTGAATGCATGTGAATGCATGATATTAAACGTAAAGGGCCGTCATGAAGATATAGATGCGATAAAAAGGCAAGGTGTTCTGGTGCGCTATTGAGGTTCACCGCAACTCAACAAACCACGAGGAACATGTGAATGCATTCATACAGACCCCGACCGTATTACTACGGGCGTTTATTTCTAAAACGGATGTTTTGGAACCAGAACCATTAAGCGAAATAAGTGTGTACGAATAAATCATCACGTTCATTACCCCCTATTCCTATCAACAATAGGTTGATGGAGTCTGTTAAGAGGCGAATATGTCATACTTTTAATCAACTGGTGCTCAACCAATATTTCCTCCGGCGAAAACTGCTACCTAATGAATCCCACAGAGTTACGGAAGTGATTCAGCCCACCGAAACCCTCTCTCTCACACACTGCCGCCATGGATTTGAAATACTAGGTCATATCTAGTCTATTTTGGATTATTAAAACACTAGATATCCATTTCGACCATCGGGACTCTCGTACCATGCGGATCTCTGCCCACCTATGTTTTCACTAGGTATGCAGAGCGTGGAACCATGAAAAATTCTACATCTAGACGATACAGGCAGCCGATGTACGTGCCTGAGGCTTGTACTGGATTAGAGCGCCTCTTTACTTCGACACATTCATTACCTGACGGGGTAACACAACGGTCAATTTCCTTTCTTTTTCCTTCTTATGGAGGAAGCAACAAATAAAAAATATGTTCACCGTTCAGATTCGGTTGCAGCACTTCTGCCGCCTATTAGCATGTCTGAGCTGCACTTCTGGGGATCCGGTCCTGACTTTAAGAAATCCCGATATATGGACGGACTAGGAGGGTAACTATACTGAAAATGGATAAATCTATCCAACGTGGACACAGACTATAGAACCCATAAAAGACTGCGTTTGATCCAAGAAGGCAAACTTCTCAGAAAACGCTGAATTCGATGAATGAAAGATATAAGGTAAACTCAATCAAGACTTCACCGTATAACCGACCAAACGTCGTTACATATATAACGTACCAGTATCGACATAAACACAATGGTACTCCTGCTGTGGATGATTAGGGCTCCAGAAAGTGGAAGGCAGTGATTTGTATCCCGAAACCCAACGCCATCTGCCAGCAGACGAAAACAGTCCAACGAAGGCCTTCACGGGCCTTCCACCGGATAACTGAAAGAAATATACTCAAAATCAGCAAGGTGGCCTTCAAAAAATAACTTCGTGTAACTATGAAACGTTTTAAGCATCATGAAGGATATGGCGTCAGAAACTGGTTAGTAAAGTAAACGAGAAGAAAATAAACGAAGCACGCATGCCATGCCAAGTTACTGGTAGGACCGAAAAAATCGCCAATGTTTCACTTAACGTCTTCTCCAATCAGTAAGAAGGAGATAAGGGATACACCAATGGGTGAATTTCCCGCGTTCAGACAGACATCAGGCACTACACACCTACTGGCGCGGTAAAAAAAACAGTTCATGCAGACTGGAGACCAAAATCCCTATGATGACAGACAAATAAGTCGGCTCTGGACCAGCCTCAGTTGAATAATTAATCAGGCAACTTTACCAATGGCGCATACCTAGACCAAGACGACTCAGAATTATCGTGTCGAAAACATGAATCCAGATCAAATTGTCTGCCCGCAAAGTCCAAGCTTTCTAACACGCAACTATACGGTATCACCGGAGCCCTGTACATGCTATCCCTTAGGCCGTGTTAGGTGTCCCATATGACACAGGATATTGTGAAACCTCTGTGTGTTGCGAACTTATGGTGGTATCAGAGCCGAATCCCGCGGAAAACACTGCATACTATAGCTATAACCGTCGTTCCGTAAACTACAAGAGACTAATGTCGCTAAGCATGAATTCAGCTCTTTCAGGTCCAGTGTGTATGATACATATGAAATAAGTTCAAGAGACCTAACATACACTTGCACCTAATGTATTTTAACATAATCTCAGCGCCTCTCATTAGATTTGATTGTGAGAACTTCATCGTTCACTAATCAAGAAGTCAGGAGTCGATGTAACTATAAGAACATGTTCCCAGAATGATACGCGAGAGCTGGTTGAGTTCAAAACTCACTTTCTGCAGGTTATCCATTACAAATTTCTGATGTTCCTTACTGGGAATGGTTAATAGGGTCTTTCCGGTTGACTGACACCCATCCGCTGCATCCCAAAATACACGACGAGTATTCTGGAGTTCAATACACATTTGCGGAACAAGTCCAGTGTCTGAACATATCACATTCGATGGACCTAGCACCACAAGCAAAAAACAGATGATTATGCAGTGCTATGTTAAGGACATGTAATGATGAACTCAGATATTAAACCCGGGTGCACATGTACAGACGTTCAGATTCTAAACTGATTTGTACCATAGAGATAGGCGAAGCTCTATTGGGGCTGGTTCGTAGTAAATTTCTAATGAAGATCACAAGGTGTCGTTTTCTATAGATGGAAATGTCGACAGCTCAGGTAGCGTAGATGGTCTTTGGCTTGTGCACAACCACACAGTTGTTGACACAAGCACTAATCCACCGCTACGCACAACTACGCTCCCCAATAACGCACTGATGATGTCACCTCGATTGATGATGAAACGTTTGCAATCAAATTGCCCAGCTCAGCGAACAAACCAACGACAAAGTGTCGTGTTAACAACCAACACCACAGTAATTCCCCCCACGTCAACAAGTCGGCAATCAAAGTTCGGAATATTACAGTGGAAACGGATAAACATTTTGGACTAAGCCTGCAAGCAGTAGATGGGACACAGCTGATCCAGCTGAGTTTGCTGGTAATTGCTTTCAC
>NW_008751804.1:872393-872711 GCF_000715545.1 Opisthorchis viverrini
GATTGGCATGCTTCTTGCCGACTTTCGAGAGCCTGAAGGGTAACGAAATGTCAGGCGTACGCGCACCATCGCGTGATCGGAATCAAATGGTGTGCCCCACAATGAACGGCAGGCTTGAATTGTGGCTCTCCACCGGTGACTGATGGCCACGTGGTCCAACTGGGTCCACGGTTGATTTGTAGTTGGTGGCCGCCAGGTTACGTGGTGCGAACGTTTATGTTGAAAGTTCGTACTTGCCAGAAACAGTTTGCGATCAGCACACAACTGAAGAAGTCGATCTCCGTTGTTTGTGCGGCGAGCATCGACCCCGAATCGACC
>NW_008751804.1:873690-906313 GCF_000715545.1 Opisthorchis viverrini
ACATGCTGGTCGCCTGGGAGAAACACCTTACTGCCTTCACACTCCTGTCGCAGAGGACAGTACGACTTTACCCCCAGACCGCCTCGTAGCACGATTACTCGTAGTACGGAGTGTCGCTCCTCTTGGTCTGCTGCTCCCGTTTGGCCTTCCTGGCATGGTTGCACCTTCTGGAACGAAGTTCCAGCCAGTGTAGCCCGCGGGATCATTGCAGCACTCAAGCCCGACCACCACGTCAAGGTGGCAGCTTTAGGTCGGGCCTACGCCCGCCCTTGTTCCAAATGAGTTTCTCGTAGCTAACAGAATTTCACGAGATACGTATTATCCTGGTCAGCTATACCAACATTAGTGAAGACTGTTCAACAAGTTAACCGCGCGAAAAGATAATGTTAAGAATAATCGACAATAGAGTCGCCGTCAGAGAGCTACAAAGTACTGTTCGAATGTAATGCAAACCAGACATAATACCAAAGCTATGAACAGCTAAAAACTACAGAAATAAAGCAAAATGTTCACAGTACCTGTTGTTTTCGATGGACCCAATGTGGGAGGCAGTGGTGACTGATCAGAGAGAGTCAACTGACACATAAATGCGTGTCGATCAGAACAGCTCACACGATCCCAATCACGTGTGGAACCATGCAAAACAAAACATTGCTCTATTTCGCCTGCTCTCCAACCAGACAGTAATTTCTCCAGGTTGAAAAGAAAGTTGATCGGACTACCATCAGACCACTGAAATCGAAGAATCCGATCCGAACCTGTCCAAACTGAAAATCCAGACACGGAAGATTGTGACTGACAAGAATAATCAAGACGTTTTCGGAAAAAAATGAGGAGTTTCTTGTGTCAACAAAAACTATTCGAAACGGACGTTACCAGATGCAGTATCAGGAAGACAGGTCTGCATAGTTTCACATTCTTCATTCTCATAAAGTCCATAATAAGACCGGTGTATTGAAACGTCACTTGTTCCCCGGTTTTATCGAATAAAAATATCCTTTTCGACCGGTATTTTCCCGCCCTATCATAAGTTATACATGATTGAATGTCCATAATAAGACCGGTGTATTGAAACGTCACTTGTTCCCCGGTTTTATCGAATAAAAATATCCTTTTCGACCGGTATTTTCCCGCCCTATCATAAGTTATACAATGATTGAATAAGAGAACATGAACGGTCTAGCTTGCAGCAGACCCATAAATTTATGTCAACCTCTACTGTGCATTACACCTGGAGTTTTCGGATGGTTGCCGGCTTGAATGCCTCTGAAGATATGTATGCATGATAGCACTGGCGATGAGTAGAAACAGAATGACCTGGTCAAAAGTTCACATCATGAGGAAACTACCTCCTAAGCCAAATATGGAGCACAGAAGGAGCTCGCCAGGCAGTTGCAAATCGGTCCGTTGCAAGCGAGCTAACAGCAAGAGGATGAACTTGAAGTTCAAGAGGTGTGATCACTGCTTCGCAGTGATGTGTTTGGTAACCTGAACAATGAGTACACCGAAATCAAAACCAGGCGTAAGGAGTGTGCATTGTCTCATCCACTGGTTAGGCTCTTCCCGGAACTAAAACGAAGTTATCAAGTTTTAAACGCATCCCGTCCAGAAACACAACTCTGAAAATGAACATGGTGTTATACGCAACAGTTTATGTACGACAGCCAGTGCCAAAACAAGCCACAAACACTTCCACAGGTAACTCAACATACTCATTAAAGTTTAAGTCAGCAACATTAGTTGGTTCGGTAAACGCACTAAGAAAAAAGGTCATTCTTCGGCATTGCACCCAATTGGTAAATAACCTTTATTTTAAAATGGCCAACATGTCTGAAGAGTGCTTAACTTAACCATTTTCACTCAATGCGGAATGTATTTTCGCAGTCTTGTCTTAAGTGCTCCATCGAAAGGCTATGTAGATGCGGAACCGGAAGAGTTCAGTCAATGGACCCCATTTATTGATGAAGCTTGAGATGCATGATTATCAATGACGCAAGTGGAGGCGAATATAATGGTCGTCGGATACCGTCCATTGACCCATATCTGCCATATGTGATCGATTGACATTGTAGGACAGTAGTAATGTCTCCTGTTGAGTACATGATCCAAATACCAGGACAAGTCCAATTGCGTGTATGCGTTCGATCCAGCTTAGCCTTAAAGCATGCTACCAGTCTATTGAACGATAAGCAAGTCGGCAGGTAGATGGGTGATTCATGATGTACAAGTTGACTAAAGTGCACCTTGTCAACATTGCAAAAATGGTGCGCAAAAACTGAGCTCGCTTTTATCGCACACATTTCGTGATAGCGTCATACAACCCATGCATGCTTTCCTCCATGGGGTAGAAAATATTGAATCTAATGTCGTGATTAATTACTAGCCTTCTTGGTTGTTCAGTGCACTCGAAAGTGACGCATCCAATGGGGAGCGCTCATATTCCCATACAAAACTACACATTCATTCACGTAGTGTACACAGTGATGATACCTCCGCAGATGGTGACGTGAGTTTTGTATCTCAGTTTCCAAGCCCATTGAACCGATTGACAATCAGTTAACTCACCCAAGCTGAAAGAATCACCACGAAAATTTATTCTTGCATAACAAGGAAACAACAGTAATTATTGAGATCATCTGGCTATCGTGTGCTGTTTTGTCCTGTCCTTCATCACAGTTAACTTTAATGAGTACCAACCTGTGCAGTGTCTCAGATATTCAGAGCGAAATCATCGTCTAAGTCCAGTTCAGTTCATTAATGTGGTCACGTGATGCCTACGATAAAATGTGTTAGTGACAGTCCCCTAATTAATGAATCAGTGCCGCATAGCATTTCATTGTGGTATTTCTTCTCGAGGACTGAACCAGCTATTCGCAGAACTGGAAAGTGTCTCCCATTTTGTTCTGCAGAAGGGTTTCTCGATGGGACAAATTCCCTGTCCTAAAGTCGGTCTGCTTACTAACATGTTTCTTGTTCTGCAGCACCCCATAGGGACACTACAATCGTGCGTGAGGATCGTACTAATTACACCTGAAAGTAGATTGGTGAGAAAATGTCCACCGGTTAGACGAATAAAGCGCTACGAAAAGGACACACTGCATGTTCCGGTAGGCTATTTTCGACACACGAACATGACAACTGATATTCCAGGTAATTCAAAGTATCTTTCGTTTCAATCATCAAAATCGTCTTCGCGAACAACTAGTCCATGCAAATGACCCCCAAAAATTTAGTAAAGAAACCCGAAATGACAGTGTGATAGGAAAGAACGATCAACAGACGGTTTAGAAAGACCATACCGAAAAGTGAACTACTCAGAAAAACGAAAGAACGGAAATGAAACAAAGCGAATTTACATAACAAACCTTCAAAAACTATGCGCATAGTTTCGGCTCCTAGTGCGAACGGAAACCTAAGTTACAGAGATACCAAAAATTGTTCAGCCGTAACACCCTTTCGGTACCTAGCTGTCATGTTGAAGAAAGCACGAGGGCTGGGTTGCCCAAGCTTAGATATGGGAAGTCGAAATGCAAAGGTAAGGTTCGAGATACGCGAGAATACATGAAGGCAACCGGTCCTCAGCTGATTGTGCAAGTGGTTCCCTGCACACCTGTGGTAGAAAGAGCTCTCTTCAGCGTGTCACTCCAGTAAAACTCTAAGCCTAGAAAGGTCTTCAGCTGTAACTCGCGGATTATGTGCTGCGGAATTCCAACTGTATGAACATAGCAAGCTGGTTTAGAGCTCCAGAGAATCCCTATTTTAAGAGCACAAACTATAAATCTTTTGGGAAATGCCAAGTTATTATTACCCACTACAGTGAAAGTTTTCAGTGGAACTAGGTTACACTGAAATACAGACAGTCATGAACAAAATCCAAGGCAACGCAATCGCAATCTCACCCTGAACCCGCAGTCCAAGCCATCCACGTGCACCACGCAATAGTTCACTCACAAACTGCTGCTCGTTTGGGCTGCGCAAAGAGACCACATGACTTTCACTGTGAAGCGACTGACAAACGGCCTCCGCACCCGCCCATGTATCTACGGTGTCATTCACAGGCGAGTAACACGTATGGCCAAATGACGACCAACCCGTCGGACAAGCAGTGTCCATTGTAGCGGCACGGAATGTAAAGTCGGCTGCCAAAACACAAGATGTAAAGATATACGTCGGAAAGGAAACATTATTTACAGTACATGAACGAAATTCTGATCACCGAAATGCAACTCACCTAGCGGATAACCACAGACTGATGGGAGCGGGGTAGAACAACGCGTCCAAACTAAATCCTGACTGTCGGGAGCGAGAGCCACACATACGGGAGCGACCGTAGGTTGGCTGAAACCACTCTCAGAAGCAGTAGTTGAAGGTATTTTGGCAAAGTCCAGCATTGATGAAATGGTAACCGGTAGGCTATCCTCGGCAAGAAACTGAAACTGAGTTGACCACAAACGCTTAGCAGTTTAGCAAACTATACCAGAACATAAACAAACCAATGTGAACCCTCATCAACAAAAACTAGTCACCTTCCACAAGCAACAAATGGATACCAGCTGCGAGCTCCACAAACACTGACGAAATATCTACGAGTAAAACAAGTTTGCTTCTATGGAAAAATTCCATGGATTTTAAAATATCTGCTCAGATGGGATTGATCAACCAACAAGAACCGTATTTAAGACTGTATGTACTGGACTAGTGAAACCATACCTTACAACTGGTTTAAACATCCTTTGTCATGGTAGGGTAGTTTTCCGTTTCTCCCAAAATGCATGTGTATATGCGTAACTGACACATACTGATGCAATATGGTGAACCCGTCATCTTGGTCACTGAAAACTAGTAATCCTTTAAAATAACTAAACTTGAAGGAAACACCAGACGCGGTAAGGAAACTCATAACTAGTGAGCTAATCTCTTGCCTCATCCAGTCCTTCGACTACATTGCTTTCCATTGATATTACATGCAAAATGTACCAATAACTGGCGCCGTGTACGAAGCTGAGGCCAAAATGTGGATTATATCACGTCAGGGAGAGTTCACTGACGGGGCACGATAATGAACCACTCATGCATACAGCAGATTATATAACGTGATAGTCCGTTGATAAATATGGGTCAAGAGCACACAACAGGTCAATGCAGCTTGGTGAACAAATCAGCGAATCGGGAAGCCAGGAAGTACAGCATCATCGGTTCTGAAAGGCTTGCAAGGGAAGAAATTTAGTGTCACGAAATTTGCCCCCTCGATGACGTTTTAGCCCTCAAAAGACCTCCCTGGAGGGAGCAGTACTGTACTTCAAACTCATTAGGAGCTCCCAGTGCTGAAACCCATTAATTCAATGCCATAACCGTTCTTGTATTGGAAGGATGTAGCTTCATGAGAAGGGCGAGGTACAGGAAGAATAAACCCAACGTCCAAACACCCGAACAGTCCTTGAGAAGAACTGAATAGAAAGTGGAACAAAGAATGAATCCAGTAGTGGTGATTTATGAATGTAAATCCAGCTAAGCATTGTAAGGGGCGCGCTGACCCTGTTGAGGTCCCTAGTTCAATTTGTGGCTCAATGTGACAGAAAAGTAACAGTACCTAGACTGCTCATATTAGACAGAAACAACAGGAGTGAACGGTGAAACCGGTAGCCAAGAACAGAGTCGTCCATCTGTGACGTCGTTCAACACATATCAGCACCGTAACGGCCAAGCTCCATGGATCGTAAAAGTATAAAAGTTGTGCCCCACATCACACGCAATCTGCATTAGTCGCTGACTTTAACCTCAGGGAGCTCAAACGATACAGAGTAGTACAAAAGATAACAATTATTCACGTAATCCATATTTTTTCAGTCTGGTGGGCACTGTCAGTAACAGCAAGGTACGGCTTAGGAATTGCATATATATATATATATACTTGAGGACACTAATGTCTTTCTGATGAATGCGGAAGGGAGGTCCCTTGAAAGCCACGGCTAACAAGTTGTATTTTCGTGTCTGGTTTATGGAAATCCCTGTTATATTTTCCTTGTTTTTACGCCCGGAAAGGATGGACGTGCTGAAGGTTCATTATGATGAACTTTTATGAGGACAATCACATTGATTTGATGTTACTTTGGTACTTGAAAATAATGTGCACTACAATACAATGACAACTACGATTGCACTTATTCGTGTAACCCGTGCAGTATAAATGTCGACCAAAACTGAAGTCCATGACGATGGACAATGAATCAACGAATTCTGGAACCTTGGACCGTTTTTTACGTATTTTTGAGTAAGTTTAATTTCTGAGGAAAGAACTAGAGGAACCCGAGATCACCAAATTCGTTTCCTCGACAGGGACTGAAATAGCTTTCGAAACAGTTAAACAAAACGGTGACAGAACATCCAATAAGTTCTGGAAAATACGCGGACCGTTTTACTACGACATGGCCGGCCCAGAGACCATAAACCAGTGTAATATTCACCATGCCTGAAGCTGTTCAGGATGATGTAACCGAGCATGCCACGTGAAACTGGTTAACAGTTTCAACTAATCACTGAAACATTATGTGGCGAATGAACAGAGCGGTTCATACCAAAGCGAAATCACCGGCAAACTGGACAGTCGGTAATATATAGAGTGCGGATATTGGTCAAACCAGTTGTTTACGCGGTCACAACAAGATGATCACTATGTTGTTTATTTTAGTAGTTAACGACCTAAACTACGGACTTAATAGGTCATGGTTGTTCATGGTTGTACGTGGGCTGGGATACTGCCAGGGCGCCCACACCTAGACAGGAGGATGATTAGGGTCCTCAACTAAAGCCTTTGGCTCAAAAGCCTAACCGCAAGGCAGCGGTATTCAGCTGGAAATGCAAGTACATTACCATTTTTTACGGAACACGTCGCCATACATGTTCCAACCCCCAACCTGGAGGGCCAGGAGACTGTGTTCGTCGGGCCTCTACCAATGGACCAACCTGGTATGACAGACTCTGCGAGCATCGTGCGGACACCCCCCAGTATAGCTCAATGGGTCGCCGAGGTACACAAGCCGCCACACCACGGTAAGGTCCAGTCTCTTCGTGACGGACGGACTTAACAGTCAGCAAATTGTTGGCGTGAAGTCTCGATAACTCGTGATCCTGCGGTCAAAAGCAGTGCGGCTCATCAAATCAAACGCGAGAAATATAAGAAATTGCTACCTGATCACTCACAGTCCTGACGCACGTGTTATGAGTTTGAAACAAGGTTAAAAATTGCTTGCAGCTGTCCAAAGGTACACTTGCAGCACAAGGGACCTTGTACTCTCTCAGGAGTTGCAGTCCTTGACAAAACCAGAATCAACAAAACAATTAAACCACAGTACTCGAAAGGAGCAAAGTTTCATTAACGATCAGGATAAACTGCCTAATAAATGTGATTCGAACAGTTCTGCAACGAACTCAACTACCTCGAAAAGAACATTCAAAGACGAAGTAGCTTTCACGTATAAACATGAAACGACTCAACGGAAGGAAACATTGAGCCGGGTCTAGTGAAATTCAAAACCCTGAAGCAATAGATCCTCACTTTCGTGGCATCTGCTGCGTTGTACGTGAAGTTTACGCCAATCCAAATGGGACCCTCTGCCAAGCCCGGTTGAGTATTCGCCAAGAAACGCAGTAGAGCTACTTCTCCGGAGGAATGTGGAGTCAGACGTGATGGGCACAAATCTTGGCCTAGCATGGTAGGAGCCGATTCAGTTTGCGAAGTTACTCTGGAGTCAATACGATAACAGCGACTGTTGAATTCAGTAAAGCCTGTTCGGCAGCGCCCTTGATCTGGCGAGAATCCTGTAGTCGCTTGAAATGAGCCGGCTAGAAGATGGGAGGGAAATGGAAAAAAATTCTTGGTGGAAATGTGCTAAAATAATTCACAAAAATATCGCTTCGGAGTAGAAACCACTAAGCGTGGTCTGAAACCCTGATTCGCCACTTCACTACCCATGGGCTAAATTGGGTTCATTTCATCGGTACTATAGAAATGAACACTGACCTAAAGGGCATCGTGTTATTTGGTGTTATTTGGTTGAGAAAGATTGATTGACAGTTAGAACCATGCTGCGTAGATAAAGGCAATCCTGGACAGTATGATATTGCGAAATCCAAAATATTTTGTTCCAGATGAACCCGAAATTCTAGCAACCCATGTAAACTGTGATGGAGTAGCTGTACAAACTGTCAGTCATGCAACGACAGTATAGTGAGCTATTTGTCTTTCATGCTTGCGTAAAGCATACTCGGAAATTGTCACAACGTGAGGCTTGCGTAGAGCTAGCTAGGATCCGATAACAGCCGGGGCTAAAAGCACCCGGTGCATACCAAGAGCGTGGTTGAACTAATGCAAGTTGAGTCATTTCCAAATAATTATCACGTATCCGAATGGCGGGCATCCGAGACGAATTTGCCGGTCAACAGTGATTAAATCACTGGACACCTGTGCACAAAAGTAAGCCATAGACGGTTTGTTTGTATAAGCCCAATTTAGTGATGAGCGCAAGGCCTGGGCGTCAATATGAACCCAAAGGCGAACGTCTACAGGCCAGTCGAAAGCCACAAGTCGGCCTAACCAATATAGCATAACAATGAGCAATCGGCACCAGTTGCGTGTTTATCACGAAGGCACTGGCGTCATCCGTCAGTTCCTTTAAGTTTCAGCTTAATACTGCACAGCCCCCCATGGTACAACCATGCCACCACCACAACAAAGTGGCAACTAATGGCTTGGAGGTATTCCGATAGCCCTGCAGTTATTGATGTTACCATGACAGTGTCGGTCAGGCAGTCGCAAATAATAAACTAGCGGTAATAGTCATTCAGCTGTAGGAACATTTCGGTGCCTAGCTGGCATGCAACCCGAAGGAAGCTGATGGGATGATGATATACTATCAAATTACCGAGCCGATTTTGTACAAGATAATCCCAAAAAGAATATCGATCTAATCGAAGGAATCGCAGATATCCAGAAAAATGTCATCATTGATCGCTGTCCCTAGTGTGAAGACCTAATCAATTCAACTATGACCGTGGTGCGGACAAGCTAGTTCTTTGCCGAACATCGATCGGTGAACGAATGGACATCTGCGCGGATTTTTACCAAGTAAAGTGCTGCCGCTCAAAACTGTTCCCCGAAGAGAGTGTTTCCAAATCGGCAGCCAAATAGCTCAGTTCATAATTAATTTGCATTATGAGAGACAGAACAGCTCCAACGGGGCTGCCTCCAGGAAGAGACCAGCCTAGTCAATCAGGTTAGTGTTTCTGTGCCTTCCTAGTCAAGCTCACTTAACCAGTGCAAACAGATACTTTCGGTTGAGACTTCCATGGTGCATCGACTATCGATATGAATCATTCATCCCACAGAACTGATATCGCAGATTACCTAAACAGATCTAGAAGTGCACCAATGTATGAGGATCTATCGTCTCATGAAACATCAGTCCACAGTTTGACAACCGTAAGAAGTGTACATATATTCGATGGCTCGGGTCGTTGCAGCTTATGGATGCGAGTAGTGATTAGTAGCAGTTATCCTATGAATAGGAACAGGAGAATGGGTACAACACCAACAAGGGTTGCGTGATATTGCCGTTTCGGTGAGTACCTCCAGCCATTGATGTGGTGGGTCACTGATAACTCAACTTTGCGAACGACACTCACTCAGGTAAGTAAGGCCCTTTGTTGCGTCTCGCATGCTTTCATGCGGTGCCCACAATGCGGTGCCTTTCGGTCCGAACTTCCACGATAAATAGGGCATGACGGGACAATCAATCACCTGGCCTATGGAGTATATGTGCCGGGTTGTCAGGGCCCGCCCAGACAGAAGAAAAAGTACATGTGCAGAGAGTGACGCATCCCCAAGGTCACCATCGGTTCGACAAGTCCGGAAAGTAGGTGACTTGGCTGCTCCCACGACCCACGGATCGCACCTAACACGGCTTAGCAACAGACGACCAGCGTAGTGGGCCTGAGAATGTTCACGACCGGAACACCACCATTGGCTGTACGGAACGAACAAGTGAACGAGCATTTTTGGCCAAATTAGTCATCCTATATATATTTACGCAGACGCTCTGTATGTTTTGTCCTGGCAACACAGCCGTGTCTCCAGTTCTCTGTCTTCCCCCTATCGCGTAGTCTGGCAGGCTCAGTGCAGGCGTAACCCAATAGCTCGGCCACCGCACGATACAACACAGGTGTTAGATTGCTTCAACTGTTTAAACCCATCAATTGGATATGCAGTTGATCCGTTACCGAAATTGCAGTACACATCAACCGCTCATGGCCGAAGAGTTAGGACTTCAAACTAACATCCCGGAGTTGGCGGGCTCGAAGCTCTTATGAGGTATCCACTGCCGACGATTCCCAATAAGGATGAAAGAACTGCATGATGCTTCTCAGACTTTCACAATACATTCAGTCTCGATTAATACTATATATATATATATATACCATGGCTGTATCCATGAGTCCTGGTAAACTCCACTAGTTGTGGGCTGTGAAGCTGATCAGTCAGTGCGACATGGGCAACCCAATAGGCAATGGAAGTAGAATTCAGTAGGAAAAATCCAAGCTACGCATGTGTAGGGAAACAGTTACTCGCTGTAACGCCCAACTTCACTATTTTCTATCTTAATGGTTGTTTGATTGTCATCGATCATCGCATTACCGTTCTGATCAGTGATCAGTCATACCGCCCACAAAGGTTCAGTCTATTCTGATCCGCAAGCTGTCTGTTCTGTCTGGTTAGGGGGCTGTAGTTTCATATACGTTCATGGTGTGACCAGACCACAGCTTATCAATTGTCGATATGCTTCAAGTGTCTGATGTGTGCGACATAACTGTGTTATTCCATTAACCAAAAAGCATCAGTATTTAACCGAGGGGAACTTATCCCTGTGCTCCAAACGAACACCGTACATGTATACAAGATAAAGGTACATGGTGTTCCACAGCAGGAAAGAATGTAAATTCAAATTATCATTGGTCGTTGGTTTGTCACATGTTTTCTAACCGTTCTGATTAGTGCTTAACTATGCTACCCGATCATACACATCTGTGATTGATCCGTTCTGGCCCACACGCTGTCTCCTGTGTCTGACATACTGCGTAGGCTACTGACCCCTGTTTTATTATATGTTCAAAGCGTTACAAGACAAGGACTGACCTTTCATCGCCAAACGTTACCCGAACGGGTACAAGAAGCAAAAAATCAATTTGTAACAAATTTCCGGAACTCGATTCAACCGGAGGCTTTTCTGGACTTTTCTGAGCTTTTGGCAACGACGAATACAGTAGAAAAAAACAATACTTCCAAGAAATCGGCCGACTAACTGCGGACGTACAGCTTAAAATTGCACACAGATACACAAATAGCGTCATGAGTAAGCACCAACCTCACAACGACTTGAAGAATAGCAGCTTTATCCTACAGATAATTTATTTTCAGATCCTCAGAACTGTAGTAGGAATAAGTTCAACATTCAAACAGGCAAACAGAGATATTGAGAATTCCTCTGAACGGCATTAGTATAACAAAGGGGATGCGCTATGAATATCAGAAAGGCTGACGAGGTACCTGAAACTACCTTGAGGTTTAGAGTCCATGTCATCGGTCCTTTAACGTCAAACAGTTGATTGGACCATCGACTTCAACGCGCGGCTCTCAGTCCTTTATTCTCCTTATCCTCAGTGAACGAAGTTGCAACGGCTGGAACCACTGTGCTTCGGTACATGATTTGTAATTGAAACACTGAGCTGAGCTAATTTCAGTTAACCTTGGCGGTTACAAAGCGTTGGTCTCAGTGGCAGAAATCCCGTGACAATGGTAATATTGAGTGACGGCCGGAAAGCAACGCACTGAGGGCGATGAGAAGATAGTTCATTGACGACGAACTAACAGAGTGGCAATGGGGTCGCTTAGAATCGTACACTAGATATTTGCCAGGGAACCGACAGCTAAAGAACAGAACTATTGGCCGGGAAATCGTTCACAAGAAACTTTACTATTCCATTGAATGCCAACAATGATTACATCTTGTCAAGTTGTGAATAATGCACAATAAAGAATATTCAGTGAAGGGAGAAGCATGTAAAGATCAAGTGTAGAAAACACTCGGTAGACAGCTTACCCGTTGGATGAACTTGACAAAGGTAACCGAGTTTAGTGTCGCAATCAACATCTTCCCATTCACCCAAATGCTTCTGTCCGTTGTGAGCCATAGTACACCGGACCTAGAGAAAAGTTACAAAGCAGTCTGAACAAGTTGAATAGTTGGTGCAGAAAGATGTAGTGACTAACTTTCACCCAACAGGCTCTAGACTTCACACGAGATTTATTAACGGATGACGTGGACAAACTTGAGTCAGGGGTTCCGGTACACGGACAGGAGAGCGAACATCAGCATTCGCATCTAAAACAGGTTTGCTGGCTGAATATAAGGAAACCTTGAAATACCCCATAGTGGCGGCTTCAAGGAGTGGTCTCCATTGGCAAAAGATTTCAATCCCCATTCGGACGAGTACACACAAATAAACATCACGCATCCATAAGCCTCGAAATATTGCCAAACAACGACTGTCTTGATTGGTACCACCATACATTAGCTCAATCCTGGCTGGAAAAAACCTGTGGACCGCACGGATTCAATTGCAAGTTCATTGGTCTAGCTTACTAGTTGCGGTCCATCGCCTTGCCTCCAATTTGCTGAACAGCAGAATATGCAACTGACCAAGGATGACGGACAAGCTGTACTAATCCCGGATAAAAAGCATGTCCAAAAGACAACATACAATAACAGCAGACAACACTAGTACAAGGTACCTGTTCTCCACCGGTAGGTTGTCGCTTAAGCCAATTCGTCAATGTAACGTTTGCTTGGTTATCCCATCTATGCTCCCCGCCAACAAGCTGCAATCCAATCCACATCGGGGTAGACGAAGCGGCCAAAATCACTGAAAGGTAATCTGGTGAATTGGAGACGAAAAATACTTGTCAGAGAGAGACCGACGATAACATGCGGACGATCATGAAACAAGTTGTGAAAACGAGTGTACAGCTCACTCACGTATTCAGTACCAACAACGATGTCGAGAACGATGGTTAGTGGTATTTCAATCGGAGACGAAATAGCAGACCAACGAAGACCAACAAAACACATTGAATGTCAACTCGACACAGCGCTATGTGTATATAGTCTAGCATCGTTGTAACAGCACCCTCACATTTTGTCACTTGTAGGTGGCAACTCTTGTGCTTTTTAAATTTTACCCACCTCTGCAACACCGTTACTTTTGTGCCTTTGGTCAACAGCTGTAATTCAGCGCTCATTCACTCAACCGGCTTATCGATATAAAAGTGAGAAAGATAAGGATATCTGGCTCACGTACCTAAAGTCATAATCGTATGTCATTATGTGCGGCACACTCTCGTTACTTTGTCGCTAGCTGTGACGTTGTGCACACTTTTTACCGCCTGCGGACTTGAGCGAAAGGTTGCCCCCATCCTTCGTCCATTGTTACACTGTCATTCCCTTGACGCCTGTTGTCATCCTAATCGTCTTTCCTTATTCACTTTGACCACATGTGCCAGAGTGCTGCATCACCACACAGTTATGTCATTACAGCCAGTTCTGCTCAAGTTACAGACTATTTGGAATACACTAGATACAACCCTGTTTCTCTAGAAGCTCCAATTGTCTAGTGACCATTAGTAAACTCAAGGAAAGTGAGGGTTGTTCTCACAGAACTTACAGAGTACGGGCAGTCCATGACACCCACACACCCATGGAACCAATCACAATAAAGGTGAAGTGTGTGGAGTGAGAATATAAATCACAAAATGGGTGACCCGAGTGCTAAAGAACCAAGAAAACAAAACGTGACTAACAAATGGAAGCCAAAAAACTTGAAAGTCAAAGAGCGACAGATACGACGCGCCTCCTGCGATGGGGTCCCCGTACCCATTGATATGTTCGGCTAGGGATATTGTGAGCTACGACATGAGGACAAAATAAAGTGTCCTTGTTGCCAGTCTCTATATAGACTGTCCGAATGAGTTTTCAAGGTGCAAGCACCTCAGGTGCTTGTAGTAGGATGATACTAGGCTCATCCTATCTCTCATTTCGATCTTCTTTACAAATCGGAACTTTCTTCAATTAAATCGGCGCGGTTGTACAGCGGTGCAGCGGTTTCAATAGTCGTGCTGTCGTTACTAGTGACGATGCGTAGAAAAGGTAAGTCGATACCGCTCGTTTGTTGGTTCATTTTCTGAGCGTCGCAACTGGGCTGCAAACGAGGAAGACACCCTCAATGTTCTCAATGTTTTAGTTAAACTTCCTCCTAGGTGGTGACGAAACGTTCACAATCCTACCTCATAAAAACAGAATAACCAAAGCAATGGACCGTACAGATCTTATGGGGAATATTACCTTGTTCCACTAAGGAAGAAATCGTCGCCAACGTTCCATTCGCTAGCTTGCGGCATTCATGGGCGGCCTCAAACCGTGAGAGCCGATCTTCAGGACTGGACTTAGGCTAAAGAAGGATCAAATAAAATTGGGATTCAGGAGTTTTAAATGACTGCTCCGGTCTAGAGTAGGCCACAAAAGTATAGATTAATTGAAAAAGCGAATGTGCCATACTTGTTCGGCTACCGGAAGCAAATGACGAACTGCCACATACCACTGTTACCATGCTGCCTGAAAACTAACAGCCGTACAATTAGTATTCAAGATAATGATGTGTTCATGAAGTGTCGACGTTTTCTTGATCGACAAGTCATGTAGGGGACCATCAGCTACGAATTTAGCGAGCCCTTATTTCCTTCTACCAGATTGGAGAAATAAAACGAGGGCATCATTCTGTTGGACTTTTGCACAAATCGGTTAAAAAAATCAGAAGTTTGGCAGGTAAAATCAAACTTAGACAGAAGGAAACAAGGCAGGACTAGCAAAGAAATATTCCACTACTGCCACTATACGAGAGGACCGCATTACTCAAGAAGAATATTCCTAAACAAACTGTGTTGTCTACCCAGTCCAAGCAGTTGTGAGATAAAGGTTCTGGCGCTTCTGCTGTTATATCTAGAATGACTTGAACCTGTAAAGATCTCTTTCTGGGCTGTTTCCGTAAACTAGGCATTGAATCCATTCTAAGCAATGCGCAATAGCATTAATTGTGGCTGTTATTGTCTACTTGGGCCAGTTAAGTAACAGACCAAGGTAACCCGACGCTCCAAATTCAACAGATGAAATTACCAAGAAACAGGCCCCATTGACTAGATGATATGGAGGTGGACATCCAGAAGAACCCTTGCTGACGTCGGTCGACGGAGTTTTTGTTTGCGCATCACTTCCACATAAAAACCATAGCTTCGTATCACAACGTTCCGGCGTCCATGTGTACAGATCGGCTGCGGCTGAAAACAGAGGTTATAATTGGATTGAACCAACCAGCCAATGCCAAAAATCAATCGACAGAAGACAACAGCAATCAAACTTTGAAGAAACGGACCAAATATCAAGGTTACAAGAATTTCAGGCACCCCAGAGGACCACGTATTCTAATTAGCCTTAACGGACCTGAGAATCAGTATTCCCCAATAAATCGAAGCGCAGTTACCAATAAGCACACAAGAAACAATGGGCACAAAACACTAGAATACACTTAGTCTATATTATATTATACATCTCTATACATCTGATATTTAATGCAGTTAGACAGCTGCTGATTGACCATTACATCAGAAGACAGCCAAGAGGAATAGCGAGGTTCCGCAATCGACCCCTTTTTGACCGTTTTGGAACCCCTTGTGTAGTAACTGATGCACCAGCTAATCTCATAATAGTAATTATTGGGAGATAAATGTCATATGGTCAAAGAGTAAATATGCGCACTTCCAAACGACACATCCGACGGACCCAGGACAAGTCGACAGCACATTCCAAGGAGTTAAGAGGGATAACTTACACGTGTTCTGCAACCCCAGCCGGAAACAGTGTTTATACTTGAAAACGGTGATATGTTACATCCTGCTGTATCATTTCACAGGAGGAACTGCAGGGACTTAAGGAGTACCAAATAGTTCAGCTGTAGCACCCTTTCGGTGCTTAGCTGCCATGCCGCACAAAGGAAGTACGAGGACTGGGATATTGCCAGATCACCCAAGCCTAGACAGGGGAAGTCGAGAGGCAAAGGTCAGGTTCGAAGCGACCTTCCGGTCAGTAATTCGCGCTCCAACCACTTTGTCCATCTCGCCCCCAAGCACAGGCATGTGTTCTTGTAGACCGATATTTCCACAGAAAAAGCATGTTATGAGAGGGAACAAAAAATGATAAGAACTGTCATTTCATAGGCAAATCAGAAGATTGATTTTTCTAACAGCCTTCCGGACCGATCAAGTGGCGATAAAGGCGATCAAAAAAATATGTCGGTCGGCGAGATATGAAGGCTTTATCCAGTTCCATTTCCTAGAGGATGGCGACGACACAAAATAAATTAGTGGTTAGACATGCCTTGCCACATCCAAACTCTGTTTAACCGTGAGCCGCACTCATTGCTGACAGTGAAATGAATCAGTTGACTAAGTGTGCTAATAGCACGTTCTGAATAATCATCTTCACTAGACGGGTACCTCTGCCCTTCGCGCCAACGGCGGTGCTCTGTCGTTCATAGGTCGGTTCCCCACCACGAATGGGAAAACCATAGCAACAAAAACCAATGGATAATACATGGCATGTTTAAAAGTAGTCACAACTGAGAGGGAGAAACTGGATCAAATAATTGAAGATCATCTGCCAAATATCATCCTCGTCGGCCTAAACATCAATACAACTAAGATAAACAGGCGCTGAGCCGCCATTTAACAATAAACAAAGGATTCCCTAATAGCGATAACAAAAAGAAGCGGTGAAAATTTGTACAAAAATATCTTCAGGGGAAAGGCCAGGCGCAAAATAGATAGTGGTAAAAAATTTCACAGTAAACATAGGAGATCCGCGTTCCAGCAAGGCACTGTCCGCACAACGGCTTTCGCCATGTTTACTAGCCATAACTGGCGCGAAATTCGTATAACAAACTGAGGGCTTCACTTGAAGTGTCCATACAACGAGCTCGTCAAGGGACGGAGTATGCGCCGCGTCGTGTGGAAATCCTAGTCACATGGGAGAAGGATGGTGCAAAGATCTCGTAACACTTGCTTCAAAGGTATCCACTTTCATTCCCCATTGCTATGTCAGCGTTTGACCTGCGAATCTTTGTTCAGCAACCGAAAGCCAGAAGAGTCAAACTTGTGTTTGAGCTTATAAAATTACATTCAATCTGACTTTCCTACTATCTGAGCAGTGAATGTGGAAGCGACGCCACGTACCACTGTCACCTATCAAAAGTATACACTTCGGTTTGTTTGATTCTTCGGGTAGATACTCGTGGCCGTCTAGGATTCAACTACGAGCCGCATCTTTTTTGTGATGAACAGATTTAGATCGATGGCGCACACAAAAAAGCACCAGCACGAACAAGCGTTGATGAAACTATCCGTCCTCACGTTGCTCGTAGTTCAGATATCAGGTGGGGAGTGCTCTACGTGTAAAACGGCCTTTCATAAACACATTGGAATAGCATTTTCCGATTCGGCTCAGTCAAATAAATCTGACTGAGCTTCGAAATTGAATCAACGAAAATCCAGGGGGAAATATGCACAATAATAGTTTGCCATCAAGAAAATGGGATACACTCGTATGAGACAACCGTCAACACATCGTGGTCAGTACAACACGCGAAGGCTATAAAGGGATGCCCGTAAACTAGTACCATCAATCTGCACTCAACTTCCTGACATCTGGCGTTCGATGAGGAGTTGTACACCATTTCAGCTGAGCGTATTACTTTGATATTTTACTGCACCCATGGAATAAAGAATGCTAGGCTTCCGATGTTATGTCTTTGGTAAACAGTTTAAAACAATAAACTTAGAAAGGCATAAGGTCATAAGTAGCATGAGACTGAACAAAATTAGGGGAGTTGACCCACAGTGCCTTAATTGTATGGTCTGGTAGAGAGTATATCGTTCATAAATGTTGAAACAACACTAAGTGAATGGTTGACTAAGGATTTAACAGTACATCACATTGCGCAGCGAAAGCATGAAAGTAACCGAAATAATGACTTGATATTCTATCAGGTTTCCGCAAAAGTCTGCGTACAAAACAGGAGATAGCGTCCAGCAGTGGTTGAAGAGTGAAATCGAATCCAGATATCAACTAACAATGTTGTCTAACTCATGCCGTCCGCCTTCGAATGCGGTTTTTCTCGCGCTTTGTCATGTACACAGCCTTATGTGATTGTGACGCATAGGTCGTAAACGCATGAATGTGGGAGGAACTTATGGGTTGGCCCAGTAGCATAACAGCTTAATAGTGTCTGGATGACGAGCATGAAACGAACGTTATAAACTCTTGAACAAACGTATTTATTACTGCATCAAGCAGGATGCACAGATCTAGACTAAGAAAGAGACTTTCGAACCAAAAAACCCAGCCGACCTACAAAAAAGTGACCGAGAATTATATAAACGAAAATATTTTCTCGTTCGGTGGAGAGATAGGTGGGACTGCGTCAAACTCCTTGATTCATGAGGGTAAAAAAAAGTTGCAAGTTTAGGACATACCGTGCACCGTGAAACAATTCCCCGATCCATGGGAGGAAGGCGAAGAGAAGTAGGTATTGGCCACTGCCTGATATCCCGAAAACCATCGGTAGTGGTCAAACGCGGAATACAGACCAAACCATAGTTTGACAGACGGTCCAACAAACTAAAAGAGGATGAAGGAGTATTCAAATGTGATATGCTCTTAAAGTGTGACTCACAGACGATTCACTGAATACGAGGCGTAAAACTGCCCTGGTATATCGTGGGCGACCGTTGGGTGCTGGCCACCAACGTCTGCACGTTCACCAGCCCTGTATACAAATCTTTTTTTCAAGAAAATGCAGAAGTGATGAGCGGAAACCATTCTGGCGCTTACTGCTTATGGTCTGCTGAAAAGTAGGAATGATTCTCCATTGGTTCAAAGCCCAAGTAATTCTTTCAAATATCAGGTTCCATCCACCGGCGCTTACCGTACCACTTCGAATTCAAGACGAATTCCAGTAACCTCTAATGCCGAAGGGCGACTGCAGTCGACTCAGTCTCGTCCACCGCCATCTTGAAACACTGTAAAGAATGGTGTTTAAAACATCCACTGCCTCTTCATATATATGTAACCTATCCATGGTGTCGGCATGTCGTCTTACCTACCGCATACCAGGGGGGTTTTGTTTTCGGTTTGTTCGCCGAACGACTGTAAGGTTGTTCGGTTGAGGCAAACGCACATGGACAGCATTAAGCTGCTGCGAATCGTCAGTACACTGTACCGCATCCGGATCAGTGGTAGGCCCCACAATTCCTGTGCACAACTTAAAAGAAGCAAGATTCACCATCTTTGTCTAGATCCAAACCCTTGTTAACTAGGAGAAGTCCCGACCTACCGATGTGTGTCATGAAGGCGGCGAAAACCAGCTGGACTATAGCAGCTGCTATTCAGTTTCTTAGGATTCAACCATTCCAGTAACAGTAACAAACAGCAGTTCGACGAAGCACAGCGAGTCTCCATAATGCGAAAAATAGCACTAAGTGCCGGGCCGGAGGTAAAGTAGTGCTGTCCTCTGCAACAAGAGTGTAATGAAATTGACGTGTTCGCCTAAGGATCCAGCGTCCCCATATTAATGGCAACAGCAATGCTGCCTTCCCCTAAGGCCCAAAGGCTGAAGAAAGTGGGCATTACAAATATCGTACACCAATCACCGAATGACTGACCTTGGCCGACGACTTGCTATACAATACAGCAAAAAACTGGCCAAAAGCCCGACGCGGCTCAAAACATTCACTGTACATAACGGTATTAACAGTCTGATATCTGCACCTTAATCCCTGAGTGCTCGGAGTAAGGCAGTCCCCCCCCCGCGGCTCTGGTCCACCTGGGGAAAAAATACTGTCAAACAACTAGGGAGAATCATTAACAGCGCCCACTTTCAAAAACAGAAGGATCAATTCGACACATCGCAACGAGACCACGGCGTCCTTCGCCGCGTATGGTGACCCATGAACCACTGACTCGAGAGCAGCAAGCAGGAGGGGTAGTGTCGGCCGAACCTTCACACTCCGTCAGATATTATAACAACACCACACGTATAAGGGACTCACAATTCTAGTATTCCTGAATATCCAAGGTGACCAGCATGTTCACCTTAACATACTCAGCAAGAAATGCTCTAGAAGTTTGTGAGTATGTGTACATTGCATTCTGAGACTTACGGACGTACGAGTTTAGTTGAAGGTCTTCAGAGGCTTCTGTCCAAAAGGATACCCTATATCACCATTCACATTCAACGACGTGATCGACGAAATAATGAGACCCAGTCGGTTTTGTATAGCTGCTGACAAAAACCTTGTTAATCTGGCATATGCATATGTTATCGTTTTTGTCTTCATGAAGGAGAAAGCACAGATGTTTTGGGTGAACTAACCAGTTAGCCCGTCCTTTGGCATGTGCTTTGAACCAACAAAGCGGGAGGTCTAGCTCCTGGACGTGCTGTTCCCGAAAACGAAACTTGGAATCCAAGGATGCATCCGAGGTTATAGGGCATTTTACACATCTTTGAAGTTGTGCAGTTTTCAGCTGTGGAGTGGCAGATGAATTTCATGAACGAATCTCTAAGGGACGAGTCGCGTTTGCTAATTTGAGATACCTATAGCGTAATATCCCTAAATCTCAAGGGGCGTGTTCTGTTGTGGCCCTGCGAGGCCGTCAGGAAGAGACTGGACCTTACCGAGGGGGGGGGCGGTTTGCTCACCTCTGCGACCCATTGAGGTATACTGCGGGGCGTCCCCGCGACGCCTAAAGTCTCTCATACCAAATTGGTCGATGGTTAGAGGTCTGACAAACAGTCTCCTGGCCCTCCAGGTTCGGGATTGGGACATTCGGCGACTGTTCCCGTAAAAATGGCAACGTACTTGCATTTCCAGCCAAACACCCCTGACGTGCGGTTAGGCTTTTGAGATGCAGGATTTGGTTGAGGACCCCAATCGTCCCCCAACAGTATCCCAGCCCACGTACAACCATGACATTTAGAACTAACAATACTCTCATGCCACATCGGCCGTCGCGTGCTGCCATCAGCCGGGTCGCCTTACTTGCTGCATACAGCAGGGCGGGTAAGAGAGAAGATGCTACTGCTGACACGTTCCTTCTTCCTCTTTCACATATTTTTTCTTTCCCCGCTCCCCACCCCACTAATAACCCTCTCCTGGTAGGCCCAGCACTTAAGACTGACGACTCCGTTCGTCATGCATCGGTTTTGCGCGTAACATGAGGTCACATGGCGCCGACATCCACAGGTATCCCCAAATCAATCTTCATGCCTCGACACCCAGTCGCACTCTGAAGCAAGCAGGACAACAAGGTGCTCCAATACACACACTGGACTCGCTTGGTATTGATGTGTGCTGTGTCTCCGAAACGAGAATTCAAGATGCAAGCACAGTGATTGAGCTAACTGCTCCGTCAGTCTCCATTCGGTTCCGGCTGCGCACTTGTGGTGATGCACAGGCTACTGCGGTGGGATGTGCAGAGGTTGGTACCATCCTAGGTCACCCGGCGGAACTATCCTTGCTTGATTGGACACCTGTTGACAGTCGCCTCTGTGCGGTTCGCCTGGCAACGTCTCACAAGCGGGAAGCTGATCGCTGTCTGTTTATCGTGTCTGCCTACGACCCCAACTGACTGTATCTCCAACGCCTTGAATGCTCTTTTGCGGCGAGCTAAAAACTCAGATATCGGGGTGGTCGAAGGTATGAATGCACAAGTGGACAGGCTTAGCGTATCTGGAACTCAGTTAGCAGGTCGACATGGATTAGACTCGGTACGTGCATACATTGGAGAACGACTGCTTCAGCTGTGTGCTGATCGCGGGCTGTTTTTATGCAGTAATAACTTCCGAAATAGCCGAAGTCGTCTGGCCACATGGTATCCTCCGACGATACACTGGCCACAAATTCAAATCGATCACATTGCCATTAGCTACCGATGGTGCGGATTAATAGATGATCGCCGATCGTTTTGAAGCACATTTGTGGATTCTGACCACGCACTTCTCCGGAGACGCTTCTCCCTACGTTTCCCTGAGCTGCATGAGGTGCGAACAAAGCGCCTGGCAACTGAGAGACTGGCAGATCCGGATGTTAGACGAAATTACCAGAACTGTCTTCTAGAGTCTCTTCCGAATGCTCCACTGCCACATGTGAACGCATACTAGGACGAGAATGCCACCTCTTTACATTGTGCTGGGAATTCTGCTTGTGGTACGGCACCACCAGGCGCACTAAAGCACTGGATATCAGACCGAATGGTGGCACTGCTTAAATTTCGGAGAAATATTCCAGCCAGTCCCGAACATAACCCGATTTATTATTATTATCATTATTCATCGGAATCAAGTTGTGTGTCTCACAAGGAACGGCAGTCTTGAACTGTTGCTCTCCACTGGTGAATCTGTTTGTCTGTGCCAATGCTCCCTCAGTTTACTCAACAGGCTCTGTTCGTTAGCATTACACCTGATACGATTACTCGGTTTGCCGGAGGCAACATATAAGTTGTACATTATTAACTTCTTACAGATCTATGAATCCTATTTGGAAGCAGTATACCTTGGAGAACTGACCCGTTGTCTCCTGGGTCCCGTTGATGGACGATGCGCGTACAGGGCCATTTTGCACCAGGGTAATCATATGGGACCCGGTATCGGAACATTATTTTCATTTTCAGGCAAACACGTGAATCATAAGGCTGTTACTCGATTCTCATAGTGGAATAAACAAGAAGTTATGTCAGTGGTGCGCTGCCTCTAGCCAACCGGTACTTCTGCCGTGCGACTTGACCAATCGGCTCACGTGGATGGGCCCAGGGAGCCTCCGGAGAGGTAAACATCATCATCATCGTCATCATCATCGAAGACAGCAACATCAGTGTTGGTACTGATGCCTCACAATCATAAGGTCCGTCTAGTTATATATATATATATATATATAATAAAAGCCCTAGAGTAAAAAGTAGAGAAAGAGAATGGGTGAGGGGGGACCTAGTTCTGGCCTATGTCAAGCATACTGAGGTGCCTAAACCTCCAACCCCTCAAGCAGACAAGCTGGAAAGAAACTGACACCAAGAACGCCACTGACATCGATTAGCCGCCATTTCTTGCGACGTCTCCAGCCAAGCACGGACGGGGTCACGGGGACCTCATTCTGGAAGGCGTACAACACCAACAAGACCCAAACTCTTCGTTATCTCTTTCACGCCTTTCTGTCAAGTCATGTGCTGTCCACCTCGCGGTTTGCGCCATTCTGAAGGAGGCACGGAAAACAACACTCATCTCGGTAGACGGTGTTTCGGCCTGTATAGCACATGACCAAGCCATCGTAGTCGGTGGTGCTGGATGTTCCCGTGGATTGAAGTACCTGCAGCACAACCAAATACCCATTTTCTAATCACCTCATTACTAACACACTGATACCATCCAAAACCAGCCGAGCTTCAGAGGCATCGGTAACCGGAAACCTGAAGACGCCTCACATCACCTGTCTGCAGACGCCATGTCACGCACCCATACAACAACACAGCCCTTACGGTAGCCTGGTACACACTACCCTTAAGATCTAGTGAGATGCCTTTTTGACGCCACAAGTGACGCAAATTAACCAACGCGATTCGAGCCTCTGAAATTCTTGCACTGACTGTATCAGATGCACTTCCGTCAGAGCTAATATAGCTACCAAGGTACGCAAAGTTTTTCACAATCTCACGTGATTCTCTTTGAATTGTATGGGATATGTTCGGAGACTGCATGTTCTGAAGCATGACTTTGCACTTTGAAGATGCAAGGTGCATGACAAAAGATGGAATGATGGTGGTCAGTCTATTCAACAGAGCTTGTGCTTCGCTTCGGCCTTCAAAGATGAGGGCGATGTCATCTGCGTACTCCAGATCGACAATGTTCTCATCAGCAACAATTTGAACACCGGGGTTTTGAAGACCATCCAGGGTTCGCCTCATTATTTCATCAATGACGAAGTTGAACGAGGATGGGGAGAGTGGACATCCTTGTCTATCACCACTTTTGTACGGAAGCTTTTGGAGAGCTCACCATACATTCTCACTCCCCTAGAAGTATGCGAATATAAGGATCGGATTATGTTTACAAACTTCTGGGGCATACTCTGTTGAGCAAGTGTGGTTAACAGCAGTGACCGATCGAAAGAAGCAAACGCACCCTTGAAATCAAAGAATACCAAGATTATGAGTCGTCTGTACATGTGGGGTTGCTCTAACACCTGACGGAGTGTGAAGATGTGGTCAACACAGCCTCTACTTGGTCGAAATCCCGCTTGATTCTTACAAGTTTAGCGCGCTACCGTGAGACAAAGAAGAAATACTGACACCGGAGGCCTTCTAACAACAGGAGCCAAATCAACAAATCTGTGGTTACCGAATTTACTGCGGGTACCTTTTTTGAAGATGGGCGGTATTAACGATTCATACCAGTTGTCTGGGACGGTCTCTTTCCTTCAGATAGACCCAAAGAGGCACTGGCTGAGAAATCCGTCAACATCCTTGAACACAGCAGGTGGAGAGTCGTCAGGACCTACAGCAGGATAACCCGTGAGTAGAGAAATACACTCGGACACTTATGAGACTGAAGGCGGCTACACAGTTGCCGTCCACCTTTTTCTTGAAGGCCAGGATTCTGGATTGGAGGTAGCATGTAGCCAGCTGAATTGCTGATCAAAGTACTGTACCCAGCGGTCCAAACGTTCTGCTTTGCCGCATATCAGGGAGCAATTTTGATCTCTGTTTATTCCGCTGACAAGAGGTTTCCGAGGACCAGTCGAATGAATCAAGTAGAACGGCTTGCGCACGTTTCCAGCATTCTTTGCATCTTCCATTTCCTCGGCGTTCCGAGTGCACCAAGCTTCTCGGTTTGTGCGGACATTCGGTTTCACCTGGCGTCGGATGATGCGCTGGGTAGAGTTGTGGCGGCGGGCAGGTGGAATCTGTCGCCGGGTCTCCAGCAAAGACATAGCCCTACCAGAGATCCAATACTTAGGTGAAGTTGATTGGGTTATGTCGCGAAAAGACATTCCGGCTTTGAGTACCGCTTTGGATATCCTTTCCCTGTGGCCGTTTATATTCGACACCGTACCGTCCGGCAGGCATTGGAGAAGTGGGTTCTGACAGTTTCGTTTGACTTATGGGTCCACTAGCTTCTCAATGGCCAAGCGAAGTGTGCGCGTTTTGCGTACACTTGAAAAGCGCAACGAAAAGCAGCAGCAGACAAGTGCATTGTCGGAGTCCACGCTGGTGTTCCAGAAGGAGCGGCAGGCTGTGATCGACCCGCGCCACAGATAACTGACGGCGATTCGTCTCGTGCCTAAACCAAGACGATCATCCAAATCGGGGCCTCAGCAGTGCTTAGGCTACCTACCTGGGCGTTCATGTCATCAGCAACCACAACGATACCTGGGCTTTTAGCCTGATGTAGAAGGGCACCTAAAGCGTAATAGAAACTGTCCTTGGCAGATTCAGAGCTACAGTCAGTTGGGGAATAAGCAGACACAATAAACAACACTCGATGAACCCAACTTCCTCTAGATTCTCTCACCGATGTTGCCAAAGAAACCGCACAGGGACGACTATCATCGGGTATCCAATTAAGCAGAGACGCTTCCACTCGTTCGCTCAAAACAATACCCACCCCAGCATATCCAGTTGCAGCGGCCTCTGCAGCACCAGAAAGGCGCAGCCGAAACCTGGAAGAAAGCAAGGGGGCAGTCAGTTCGACCACAGTACTTGCGTCCTGCGTCCTTGTTTCTGATAGACAACATATATCAATGCAGAGAGAATCCAGCGTACGGGCAAGAGCCACCTGTTGACATGCTTGCTTCAGTGTGCGAACATTGAAGGTGGCTAAGTAGTTAGGCTTTCGGGGTTTGAAAACAGACTTCGAAGTGTTTAGGGTTGACTGAGCTCGGACATACAGAAGCTGCAGCTGAGTGTGATGCAGGGCGAGCAAAACGGTCAGCCGTAGAGCTTAGGACTGCGGAGAAAGTATTCAAATTTGGGTGATGGAGGGTGGAAGACGGAAAACGTGGAAATGCAAGAGAAGCATCCACAGTTGCCTATTTTCTCTTACCCGCCCTGCTGTACGTAGCAACTGAGGCGACCCGGCTGATGGCACCACGCGACGGCCGATGTGGCATGAGAGTATTGTTAATTCTAAGCGTTACGATTGTACGTGCGCTGGGATAGTCGGAGCGCCCGCACCTAGACAGGACGATTGGGGTCCTCAACCAAATCCTGCATCTCAAAAGCCTAACCGCACGTCAGGGGTGTTTGGCTGGAAATGCAAGTATTGCCATTTTTACGGAACAAGCCGCCACATGTCCCGATCCCCAACCCGGAGAGCGAGACTGTGTTTGTCAGACTTCTACCCATGGACCAATCTGGTATGACAGAAATAAGGGGCGAGATAGATCAAGTAGTTAGAGCGCGGATTTACTGACCGGAAGTTCCGTGGTTCGAACCCGACCTCTGCCTCGCGACCTTTCCTGTCTAGGCTTGGGCGACCTGACAGTACCCCAGCCCTCCTGCCTCATTCGTGTGGCATGGCAGCTAGGCACGAAGGGGTGCTACAGCTGAACAATTCTGGTATGACAGATTCCATGAGTATTGAGCGGAACCCCTCCTCCTATAGCTTAATGGGTTGCCGAGGCACCGAACCGCTACAACAGCGCTAAGATACAGTCTCTCCGTGACCGAGTTATGACGAGTCATCGCCTCTGAGTCCCGGACAGCGATTGAGTGAAACGTGAAAGAGATTAGTTCGTCTTTGGCGTTTTAAGATCCATGACCACGCTTAGGGGACTTTTACGTATCTTTTACAGGCGCAGCACACACCAATTTTAGGGACGTGTAAGGTCTGCGCAAGCCGAAACCGTTTGCCAATTTGATATAGAGTACTGCCGTTGGAAGCTCTTGTGTAAGATGAACATCGTAGAATTAGTAGTTACTTGGGCCGCAGAGGGTATAAGGCAAATCGGCCAGTTGACTGACAATCAAAACGACAAAGCACCGTTTACCAGTATGGTGGAGAGCGGTTAGGGAGGCATATCAGTTGGCAAAGAAACGTGCGAGGAAACGATATCCCCTATTTGCACGGGCCGAAAGAGCCTTGATTAGGGTACCCCATCTTGAGCCTTTGAGTCAAAAGTCTAACCCTCAAGACATTGGGAGAAGGCAGGGTTTTGTTCAAGGACCATGCTCCCAGCCCCTGGATCAAAAGTCTGAACCGAGAGGCAGCTATTGTTAGGATGATCTCGAGAGACCCTGTCTGCAGCCAATGGCTCAAAAGCGTGATCACCTTGCATGGCAGGCTGGAGTGGGTCGGAGGCACATGGAGTAAGGACCTACTGCCTGATTTATAATACAGTTACGCTCAGCAGGTACCTTTTGAACATAACGGGACTCTACTACTAAAAGTATTCCGTCCGTGTTGAATAATGCCCGGCGTTCGAAGTCAACCACTGGGCGGTGGTTTTTGGAGTCGACCATTTCCAATTCATCCCACATCGGGTAAATGTGGTGTCGATGTTCCCATAAGTACCAACATGCTGGTCACATGAAACTGCATTAACACTTACTGCAGAGTACAGAAGGATTTTACTTCGACTAAGACTTCTCGCGCTCAGGACCCTCGCCCAAGGTGGGACACCTCAACCAACACACTTCGAACTGGACAACTGGGAAGTATCATTCGCCTTTGCAGCTCTTCGCTGACCTACCCACGTCACACCACTTTTCCACTCGAATGATGTACCGATCTGCCATTAGTCGGTGTATAAACTATCGCCCGGAAAAAATCTAAGTAATTCTTGGTAACCCCGAAAATCTGACCCACTTTGCAGCCTTCAATATCCGTACTCTGTCAAGTCGGGCAACACGCGTCTCTTGCCAAAACCATGCTTCCCATCTCTGTTGATGTATGATGTGTCTCTGAAGCACACATACAAGACTCCACTTCGGTCGCACATCTAAAGCCGTTTAGGATGAGCTCAGCTGTTCCACATTTCACTCCTTGGGCAGCTGGGGATCCTGATGCAATGGCTTGTGGTATCTCCGGTGTGAGAGCTGCACTCAACATCACAGATGAAAACGCTTTACTGGAGTGGACCCCAGTAAAGTTTGCACTGCAAGGTCGTCTGGTTTAACTACGATCGATGCGGGTCGATGCGGTAAATGGTATTCATCTCTCGTATCAGTAAACCTAATGACAGAACGCGATTCTGAATCTGGTGGATGGATTTTTTGAGGTCTGTTGCGACTGTGATAAAGCAGAACAGATGCAGTCATCCTAAGGTTGATTATAACGCCCAATTTAGATGCCTGAGGGAGACCGACAATTCACTTTCGCCTCCACCCAAATCAATGACATAAAAACATTTTAGATGATACACTTGGATATGCCTCGATCCGACCAATCAGGTGAATGAGAAAGTGTTCCCCCAGTGCAGCAGGGTCGCAGGATGTCAAATAGTTCACTGCAGTCCGACTTAGGACAATTGTAGAATTTTATCCTTCAATTTCGTGACGAAAATGAGACCGGTTGATGCTATTACCACAACCTCGTAAACAATTTCTCGTTAGTTCGTCCCATACAAATTGGACCTGCACGATAAATACCTCATTTTCGACTGTACAGTTATACATTGTCGCTGAATGGCGCTTTAGGTATCACTGATTTGTGTAAAAAACAAGCTCATCACATGCACGTCGAGACCGTAAAAGCCACCAGGGATTATATTTTAAAAAAACAATACACCTTGGGCAAAGACGAAGTGCGACTAGAACAAGAACTTAAAAACGCTGTTGCAGTGCATATGAACCAAATTAAGGTTCTATTTGTTGTTGAAATCCTACGAGCCCTTCATGAACTCCCCATAAGCGACAAATATGAAAAATCGAAAAGTTGTGGTATTGACGACATTCAATAAGACCACTCACCCGAGCAAGAGTATTTGATATGAATGTTTGCTCCGCTTTATTGGAAATAGTTAGTAAACTTCGCCCGATACGCTTGCAAGAGGTCTCAGCATCCACGACTGATTTGTTCAGTTTATTAATGGTGAAACAGAAGTTGGAAAAACAGTACTCTGAAGAACTTATTTTGACTAGAGAAAAGCTACCTTGATCTTGAGCGTTACTTCGAAGAACTAGTAGTAAGGTTGTCAGTATGTAAACACAACAATGCGCCAGCATCGCATTCCAGAGTGGCGCGGAACACCGGTGACCCTCGGACTGCCCATTGAGTTGATCAACTTAAACAATAGACGGTTCACATATTGGTAAAGCGGATCTGGAATTTTCGCAAATAGTTAAAGGTCAAGTTTATTCCAGTCGTTCTATTCGTTCTATTTTATTTGGGAGGGACAAACGCGGTTGAAATCCAATCTTCAATCTTTCAGCCTTGGGCGGCGCTCAGTACTCGCACAGAAGCCTCGGGAGAGTGATTCAAAAGGTGTTTCTCAGATACGCGTGGACGTTTACGAGGGTGTAAACGTTTATTTATCCTGCTCTGAAAATCCTCAGGCATTTCGTTTCTGCTTCACATAAATCATGTGATACCACCGTAAACTAGGAGGCCGTGCAAATCTATCACAAAACATTGTTGAACGGTATATGTCTGCATTGGCAAGTGGGCGAATTTGGAGACTGAAAAGAGTCGCAATCGATCCATAGCTCGAAATCTCCGACGCCTGAGGTAAACATGACACCATTTTCAACAGATATTCAGTAAAAGGGTGATAACAAGTTTGGAAATGCTATCACATATCCCTGTCCAAGAACGGTCTATCTTCTCCGATTCAACCATCAGGTGTACCACGGCCAAGTCAGATGCCAACCGAATTATCCACCGTTCTCAAAATGAGTTGATCTCACCCTCTGTTTGCGCATACCGGAATCGCCCCTCAGAGGCCCGTCCCACGAAAGCGATAGCAGGAAAGCATTGATCCTGATCTTTTCAAGTAACTCTCAGGTGGTATCTCAGCCCTGCGTGACAAGCCATTTTGCTTTAGGGTACATTGACATTCAGCAACCCCGACGTCTAGGAGACAAGGAGCTGTCTTGCTCAGTTTACTGCTTCCAGCTAGGGCACCCTGTCCGCGTGGTCGCCAACCTGACTGTCTCCCTCCAAATCCCCTGCTTGAACTTCGCTTTTTAGGATCCCCTGTTCTTCAACTCGACATCGATCAAAATCAACCTCAGTCTTGAGAAACTCAGTCGTACTACACCTGACCCTCGACTAAATACACATCAGATCCGAGAATCCTTTTCTTATATTAACATTCTGACACTCGTTCCCGAGCCAATCCACGCTGAGAAGGATTTCAAGCTCACTTCAACCCCCACAGCCGTGGTAGCATCTACGAGGAGCAGTCCCCATGGTCTCGTCCTAAAACTTCTCAGGCCTGTATCTTGTAATCCAAGAAATTGTCTCTGAGCCCGAACTCAGTCTTCTACAACCTAGCAAGAGACCCATCCCAGAAATTCGGTCAAACATCCAAGCTCATCCACCTCATGCTCATTCTAGCCTGTCATCTTCCACTTTTTTGGATCACATCGACTTACTTCGGATATACTGCTGGAAAAACGAAACATTATTATTGGTACGGTCATTTCCCAACGTGTAGGAGCTATACCAATTAAGGGATGATCGGGTATTTGCAGCTTTTGCTCAGGGAAAACCACACCATGGTGAGGAAAGTACAACCAAAGATGCTCACTTACTACGCGACAAGTCACCGCAGTTATGTAAACAAAAACTAGCAGAATGGGGCATGGGGTACGAGTAGTTCAATGAAAAATCCGGGCGACTTGAACGAAAATTGAAAGGTCGTTGCAGGCCATCACTGACGTTGGGCAGCTGGTTGGATGGCAGGGATCACAAAAAAGCAAAAAATGAAGAAGAGATAGACAATTTGTAATGTACTACTCATAAGGTTACTGAAAATCCATCGACAGCCCAAGACCGGTTTCGCTCTTTCAGTTCGGGCTCATCAAGTGGGCGCAGTCCCCGGGTTTCCGTCAACCTTATGTTCTACTTGAAACCAAATTGCACGAAATTTGCGAATAAACACTCATCTGCAAACTAATTTGGTTCTTTCGAAAGACTCACCAGAAACCCAGCTGAACCTCTGGGAACATCATAAACGAGAGATTCAGGTGGGGTCCAGGGGAGTCACTCGAAAGAACCAAATTAGTTAGCAGACGAGTGTATATTCGCTAATTTCGTGCAATTTGGTTTCAAGTAGAACATACGGTTGACGGAAACACGAAGACTGCGCCCACCTGATGAGCCCGAACTGGAAGAGCGAAACCGGTCGTGGGCTGTCGATGGATTTTCAGCAACCTTATGAGTAGTACATTACAAATATACATGTATCGCGATGTTTCAAATATCGTAGCGATTGAAACATGAGGCGGCCTGGTGCAGCACATTCAGTTGCCTGAGAACATCATAAACGAGATTCAGCTGGGTCCCAGATGAGTCTCTCGAAATAACCAAATTAGTTTGCACATGAGTGTTTATTCGCTAAGAGATGGACAACTTCGAAGTGAAGACCAATGGGAATGTTCGCCTCGGTGGACTTGCTGGTGTGTCTGTCTTAGAGGATATTTTCAATGAGAAAATGCTGTGAATGTACAGAACATCGTAAATGAGATTGTTGAACTTGTGGAATCGGTAAAATGAAGTGTTGCGGGAAAACAGAGTGATTACATCCTAACAAAAGGTTAGGCAGGTTGGAGCGGACTCGTTTCAGGGGTGGTTGCAGCCAGAGGTATATCCTTTCGTGATCGCACCATCATTGCCATCATTGCGCCGACATTCCTTGATTTCCTGACGGCCATGTAAAGAGGCCAAGGTTGAGGTATTCGGACAGGAGATTCGCATTCAACATCTAGTGCTTTGCCTTGGCTGAATATAAATAAGCTGGGCCAAGCTAAAGCCTCAGTTCCACACTGTTCCGAGCCATTCTGCATCCCTGAATAGCGTACATATATCAAATGGTGGGTCTGAACATGCGCTATGAATGAAATATTTGTTGGGCCCCACAGCCCAATCATTCACACATACACATAGCACCGGTGCACCTCTACTTGACAGAGTGGTTCACACGGATGTGTAATTTTCGTTTAGCGATAGTTCACAGGCTCTGAACATCTCCATTCTACACCCATTGCCCGCAAGGTAGTTGACGATTCATTTGCTCCCGCGACTTGCCTCTTCCAGTGGCTGTTTGCTGTTCGCTTGTTCGAAATGACTGAGCTGTTCTACTGGCCTGGCTTTCTCCCGACTGGATAAAATATCTGGTAGCTGGAGTTATTTATTAATGCACAAGCCGCGCCTATGACTGCTTGGATGTTTTCCCATCTCGCAGATCTGGTAGCATGCA
>NW_008751804.1:906655-908623 GCF_000715545.1 Opisthorchis viverrini
ACAGCTAGCACTTAATGGCTTTTTTGCCATGCACCATTCGTTTTCTGGAGTTGACAGCATTGACTCGGTGACTGGTGATCCTTAATCTTACTCTCCTGTTAGGTTGACTTAGTGGACCTCAGTAAAGCTACGATTCTTACCACTTATCTGGGAAGCTGTTGCCTGTCCGCTTTTCACTTGTCCACTGTCACTGCTGACAGTCATTCTATTTCTTTCTCTTCGCCCCTCTTCCCAAGCTTCAATCCTCTACCGCAGTTGCCCAAACGCTCATTAGAACTGTTATTCACTCAAACTGGCTGGTGCCCGGTCTACACGCACACGGTCCTCTAACAAAAGGAAAATTATCCGTGAGCCTACATCTGCATGACTCCCTGTGTCAATCTCCGTCTCACCCCGGAACTGCGTGTACCTTCTCCGACCCCTGACGACCGTTACTGGTTGTCCATAAACCGAAGCATGTCAGTGCGATGATGGCATGGCACTGTCATACCCAGTGAGGTGGCACTCCCGCAACTATTTTTTCCAGAATCTCGAACGCAACCCCTCGCTCACTCAAGCCTGTAGCCACAACTTCGAGCAGTTTCCATCCGGCCACGTCTCTGGGATGAGCTATTCCGTACCCAATAAATTTTCGCTCAGATTTGGCTAGCCTGGCCTTCCTGCTGCAATTTCGACTTGCCTGTTGCACAAGTTCAATTCCGTATACGGAGTTCAGGTCGCCCTATGTATTAGCAACTTGGGTGCATTCCGGAATCCAGTTGGACATCGATTACCAATGCCATCTAACACTGTCGCAATTGCGTCCCGGGGCATCTAAACTTGGTAAGAAACAACAAGATCCGGATCATGATGAGGTATTGCTCCTCTGCTGTCCAGAGTAACAATGGATGTCTACCATTGCAGTTCCGCACTATTCTCTATCATGCATTAAATTTTATGATAATAATACTAATAGTTTTATTTCCCAACTTGTAAGGAACATGCCATTTAAGGCATGATCGTGTGACCTCCATTACCAGGGAAGTAGGCGAATTAAAGCCCCATATAAAAGAATAGTAGCCAACACGTCCCTAACGACTACTGACTAATAACCCCCAGGTCAACCCGCTGCAAACCCGTGGTGACATTTGATAACTGATATGTTTAGTCTTTCTCACGGAAGGTGGCTAACTGACTTCCTTACAGAACGGTCCGATCTCCGCCGTGCAACCAAAACGGTTAACTACCTCAAAAATATAACTTCCTTCGCCCCAAACAGGCAAAAGCTAACTTGTCTCTTCATTGATTTCCCGAAATCATTCAAGATTACTCCGACTCATATAACTGTGGAAACTTGGGAAAGTTTATCCGTCCTCAAGTCACAAGCCCGCTGGTCAGCCTCATTAGAGCTCGATCGTTGCACTATGAGGATGCCTCTGAATAATCTCTTCTCAGCTCCTTTGCGTTAACGGGTTTGTATACCCCGGTCGATCTTCCCGCTTTCATTAGCTTGTCTCATTCTTTCCGTCCTGCGACCCTGACAAACCCCATCCCAGATGGCGATAATAATAATATTTATTTTCCAACTTGTGGGTGGCATACCTTCGTGCATGATCATGCGTTTACAGTCAGAATGGGGCATGTGACCGGGGAATTTGCGGCTATTGGGTATTCCGCGAAATGGGGACAACGTTATGAAGAGTGAGGAGTATTCGATAAAAAAATGATAACAGGTTTCTTCCACAACTTGTAGGGAACAATGGGCATGAGGTCCGACTAATTCAAAGACTCAGTCGGTTGACATGAACTAACACTGGAAAACCACTGCTGGCCATGAATGACCTAGGGCGGTTGGGTAAGTGGTCGAAGTCACAACGAGACAAAGTGGAGGTGGAGATGCGATAATTCGAATCGGGAGAACATGGCAAGTTTAGTCTCAAATATATGGTGCAGTCTGAGAACAAACAGACTCACTGGTTGCACTGTTCT
>NW_008751804.1:909748-942906 GCF_000715545.1 Opisthorchis viverrini
GGCGGGTATACGAACGCACCATGGTGCAACGTAACAGGGCGACCCTCCCTGCAGGGCGTACCCGTCCACCACACGAGGTTTTCTTCCCTCGTGCATGCTACGAGATCTGCTAGGTGAAAAACCATCCAAGAAGTCATAAGTGCAGTTTTTGCATTAATAACTACCCCAGCTACCGTTTTTTGGTCGGGGAAAAGTAAGGCCAGTAACGACAGTTCAGTCACTTCGAACAGGCAAACAGCATAAAGACGCTGGTAGAGGCAAGTCGCGGAGAAGATGTGAAATGGCAGTTGTCAATGAGACGGTGGGACTGAAATTTCGATACTCGTGGCGATTGCACCATGGCTAAACGGCCTCGGAGCTTTGGTGTGGGCTGCCATGTCCAGCAGAAGCGTTCCGCGATGTTGTTTTGGGGAGTGTTTCGTGGGGCTGGATATATATGAGCGCAGAATGCGCTCTGATAATGAGATGAAGAAGAAAATCGACTTTGGTCGGTCTTTATATGAGATGAAGAAGAAAATCGACTTTGGTTCGGTCTTTATCCGTTAGAGTCAGGCTGTGACCACCAGTTACTAGACAGAGCTGATAGAGTAATCCGGAGTGGGGACTGGACTAGGACGAGGCATAAGTTCACTGGGAAATAGAAAACACCCGACCATTAACACCGTCTAATTAGAGTTCTACTATATATTACACCAGGGCATCATTTATTTTGACCGTTCACCTAGGTCGCAACTATTCTCGGCGCAAGCAAGACCATAGCACATGTCTTGAGTGATCCTCTCTTGAAAGCATCAGGACACTAAGCGTTTCTCTGTCCATAAACCGTTCTTCAAAAACCAAAATTAATGGTTACGCTACCCCAACTTTGGCACCATTTCTTGAATGTGCTGTCTGTGTTGTGCTTCTCTGTGTGTCATGTGCCTCTGTCAAGAATATTCCTGGGTACCTTATCCAACAAAAGAAGATTCAGGGTACGTCCGTATCACTCCGCCCCGTACACTGGGTGCTGCAAATGTTGCACCCTTAGTCACAGTGTGCGTCACACACTTCCTCCAGGGAGATTTCCGTGTTTCCATTATTGGTCGCTAGGAGTCGCCGATTTGACCCAGGAGCTGTTCCAGAAATTCGATGGTATCGCGGAAAATATTTGATACCCGAAGTTTTGCATCGATGATCCAGTGAAGTAACCGGATAACTGCTGGAACTACCGGTCTTGATTTTCTTCCCCGATTTGAAGGTGTTTATGAAAAACTGGATAAAATTGGCTTAGGCACCCTGTCCGCTCAAGCTGTAAATTTTACACTGTTTATCTAGGCCAACTTCTGACGAAAGAATACTTCGAGTTACTCAGTGCGACCATCTTGGTGTTCCTAGCGCAACTCTGCCTCAGACTGATGAATGTTTGGGCAGCCTGGATTACGCCGGTTTAGTGTACAGTCTCCAATTTCATAACACCCGAACACGTAAAGCTGGAAATAAGCGACCGGAAGAACGTTGCTAATAGTGGATTCAGATACAGTACTTGTACACCCATTTAGAAAAATAGCATACATGAGAACTTGGAAGAAATTTAGAAATGCTCTGATGACATGGCACACACTTGCTTAGACGGTACGTGCGGAACAGTTGACAGTAAACACTGGCTCCATACTTATATGAGTTAATTCATGATACCAAGCCTTCCGTGTCGGATGCCTTCTCCGAGGGTTGTGTCACTCCTTCAGATTTCTGGGATGGAAAAAGCCCCCCTGGATGGTCAAGTCACACCGACCTTCGTCGGACTGAAGCTTTTCATCTGTGAATTAACGAATCACGTTACCTATTTTTGTATCGAATTCCCGTTCCAAACTTGCCAAACGTTGCTCTGAGGGGATGGTATCGGATTAATTATGTTGCCAGTAGTCCAGGAACGGGTCTTTATCCATCATCACCTCCGGATTTGAACGTGTAATTCGGTGGCCTGATGTGCATGAGTGTATCAACAAGTGATTCAGAAAATACTGTTGGTTAGTGCCAACTTTGTGTGCTGTAACATTGGTCATCTTTGTTGCACTATCACCGTTTCCACAAGCGTCAGTAGGTAGCTGTAAGGACAACCGCAGAATTCTTGTTACCAGGTCTTAACTAAATACGGGGACACGCATTGGACGATTTTCAAGTCGAACCGCTTGATAATTAGGATGGGCGTTTCGTTAGAGTTATGTTGCCGTTTTTCAACCGTAAGTGCGAGTTCGGAAGCAGTTTAACGACGGTCTATCAATTTCCAGGAAACAGTTTCATGGTTATTTAACCGTTAAATCCGGTTAACAGTGTTGAATGAATATTCAAAAAGCTGTCTTGAATGACGCCATTGGCTAACCAGGATTTAACAGAGGAAGTTATAAAGATTAACCTAAAGTAGCTAAACCAGGGAAATCTGACTTCGGTATGCTTACTCCATGATCATGTACGGTGTAAAAGTTCACTATCACCCGGTTAACTGACGGCTTCATTAAAGTGAAATACGGTTGAGCGGCGGTTGTGTGGCCGTCGATCTACGCCGGATTGGGTAAAATACCCATGAATAGACCCCCAAGAACCGTCACACACTTATTTGACGGTCATCCTTTGGTTATCCAGCGTGCAGCGGCGGTTTGCTGCTGACGTTCGAAACCCACAATAGCCAGAAAAAGGTGGTAGGCTAATGGGACGACGCAGCTAACCACCAACAAGTAACACTATGCGGCCACTGTCATGTGACCAAAGACCTTGGTTTTATCAACCAGTGAACCATTGTGGGAAGAGCCATAAGAGAGGAAACACTTTCCGGCTATACGGGCTGAGGGATGAAGTGTAACTGGAGTCCTCCTCCTTCAGTCTTCAACTCAAAATCCTAAACTACGGGGCAGCAACTCTCGGACTCATCTTGTATGACTATTATTCTGGCGACTGGCTCAACAGTCTAGGCCACCGCGCTGCCGGAGACTGGCCTGCCTCGAGAAGGAAGTTTAGAGGACGCATTTACTTCACTCAAAGTGCAGCTGAAAACAGCAAGTACCTTGAGGGCATTATCGGCTTTTCAGCCGTGTTTAGGGTCGAATTACACATTCTTGAGTGGGTCTACCAGTTCTTGGGAAGGCAGCACTGCTGCTTCCATAGAGATAGATATGCTCGTTGCCTGGGAAAAGCATATCGCCGCATTCACTCCGATCAATGAGGACTACAGCACTTTATCCACGGGCTGTCTAGTAATGCGGTCCGTTGTTTTTGAATATATATTTACACCCCGTTCATTTGCTTGTGTCACCAACGCACTTCTGACTATCCATCCGCTTTGCTTATCTGTATCCGCCACTCCCTTTGCCTCAAAGGCCGATATCTGTTTATTGGCATGTTTCTTTATGTGCATGTGCGCGGCCGATTTACTTACTGATACACGTTCGTGTCCTGTTTGCTTAGCCTGCCTTGACGTGTTTACTCGTGTAATCGCGCCGCTAACAAGAATCGCGAAGCTGTCGTCCTAATTGACGGCCGCAATCCCCACTAATGAGCATACATTCTGCTCCCTGTTGTTTGGTGTGCAGACATTGCCACTGCTTTGCTCTGGTCATTGACAGACGTTTGCATATGTTGACGCTACCAACGTGGACGTTGTGGTTTATTGTATGAATCTCCGTACCGTTATGTAAATAGTTCCGTGGAATTTTGAACTCCATCATTTGTTGTGATACTCGGGATTGTCGAACGAATGCGTCCCTTGGGGAGTCTTGCCGGAAACCTCATCAGTGCTCAATCCGGTTCGTGAGATTGGAGCGGCACCGCGTCACAGTCGCGGCCTTACAATTGACCCTGTATGATCCTGTGATATCTCTTCCTGGCTCTTTGCCTTTTGAACCAATATGAACTAAAACTTCGGTTGTGCTGGCCGATCAACGGGAGAAATCCACTGAAATGAACTAAGAAGAACGGGACTTGCATTGGAAATGGCAATTAATCAGACAGTGTCATGAAGCTGAACGAAAGTTCCCTGTCTCGCTCAGGCCTTGAAATGAGAATGCAACAACTGTCTCCACTACCCCAGAAGAACATGTTAACCGGTTACGATACTGCTACACCGTGTGCGCCTCAATAACTAACAATGTAGAAGGCTCCTCACAAGGGGATAATTATCGGCCAGTCTGCGGTTCTTTGAGGTGTGCTTCAGGAACGATGGACAGCAATATTTCATCAGAAGGTAACACCACTCATTTGCAGTGCAGGTCTTTGGAGTGGGCTACACCAATCTTTTGTGAACAGGCCGTTCCACCTACCACGGATGAAGGATTCTATGCCGTGGCCGCATATCCGTCAGAGGATGCAGTGCATTTCGTTGATGACAACTTTCAGACAAATTCCGCAGTATGCCCTATGTTTTTAATGCTTTTAGCCCGGAAAAGACATTTCGAAACCCGGCTCAAGGGCTATTAATTATGTGTGTGTGCCTCACGGCGTGAAATAGTTCGTGAAATAGGTTACTCGCGGACTACATCATCTTTGTCCATCAAAACCCGATTTCGAAGCTCATGTTAGCCGCTGTGCCAATATGTGCTGCGGTGAGTTTGACACTGATAGGCTCAATGGTTACGGCTGAGCCTCGAATTTCATGAAGCTGTCCACCAATATACTATTTGGCAGCACAGATTCGTCATCAGGGACGCTGTTGAGCTCACTTCATATCAATGCTCCATTTCGCGCGGCACTATTCCATCAAATCTTGGTGGATTGTTGCTATCGTTTCACTTTAAAAAACCCCAACGCATCACCGAGAATGAATTTTTAGCTATGGTATGATCGACGCACACTACACTGAATTCGTTACCATACTTCTCGCAGCAAACACCTTGTTACTTGGATTTGCTGAGGCAGCCGTCAATGTAAAATGGAAACAAGGGCTGTGTAGACAGGAGTTTTGCCGACGTTGTTGACAACCAGGAACATTGGAGACTTCCACTGGCAACTGGAGTTCCAGGAATATGAACGAATCTTGTTAAATCTTTGTTTGTACCTCCATACCTCCATTAATGTGCACACATTGAAACCATTTTCTCTTTATATATTTCTGAAAGTGTCCGTTAGGGCTATCCAGTTGACATTTGGCACGTGGTGTCCGTCTAATCGACGACCCGGGTTCCGTTGGAAACGGCTCCGGCCGTGCACTCTACTTATAATTTATCTCTAGGTTTTTCGGTGTTTCGTGCCTCGTGGTACTATTGCTGAACTATAATTTCCAACTGAATGTGATCCCCACCACTTAGCCTGAAATCTGGAGCCAGGGTGAGGAAAATTTCAGTACTCTGCTTATTTTAGAAAGCGATCAGCCCATGACCGTGGAGTATCTGGCGCCGATTTCTTCACGCACCAATGAAACGAACCATTTGTGGATTCAAGGGCGGAGGCCGTGAGCGCCATGTTGCAAGTTCTCGACGGGATTTGTGGAAACGGGGTGAAATGTGATAACTCCGGGTGTCAGAATAGCCGATGTTTTGCGTGTGCCCCGATCATTCTCTGATGGCTTTGCTTGTACTGACCACAGAAGAGTCAGGATTTGGACTTCGTGTAAGTTTATTCCCCCACCTTTAGTTTATTCGGTGCAAATGCCATTGAAGATTTGCTCTAAGATCTGCTACTTATCACTTTGCTCGAGGCCTAGGAGTTCGTGGTCTGTCCTAATGATGCCGCAGCGAACCCCATCGAGTACAGCGACGTCAAACATTATGGGATAGTCCAACCACCAGTCAGTTTGAGGTTGCCATCGGACGCATGTCGAACAACAAATTGTGTGTTTAACTGATAGCACACTGGGTTTGAAACCTGTCCTCGTATGGTAATGTGCTGGAATATTGGAAGCTCGGGTGTATTGTTTGGTAATTGATCAGGTGGCTGTTGATCTGTTCGCCGAGCTTGGCAATTGATTTGCAAACGTTTCGTCACCATTCGAGGAGACATCTTCAGCGCGCTGTTGGTTGGGTAGTTCTTCTCTTCGTGCCTGCGTTCATATAGTCTGCAAAGAGCAGCCTTTGCGATGTAACCTGAAGTCTGATTGGCCCGTTCTCGAATTCAGGTTACCGCGCAAAGGCTGCTCTTTGTAGACTATATAAATGCAGGCATGAAGAGAAGTACTACCCAACCAACAGCGCACTGAAGATGTCTCCTCGAATGGTGACGAAACGTTTGCAAATCAATTGCCAAGCTCGGCGAACAGATCAACAGCCACCTGATCAATTACCAACTGTCCTCGTATTTCTTGAATTCTCCTGGAGTACCGTCGCCTCCGGGGGGACCTATTTCTTACTTATTCCCTGAACAAAGCTTGGAAAACAGGTTTTTCACCGTTGACCCAGCAAACACTCGGCGGGGACATAGTGAGAAAATTTTCATGCTCAGAGCACACACATTCATTAGACAAAATTTTTTCTCATTTCGGGTAGTAGCTGCGTGGAATGACCTTCCTCAGACGGTTGTCCACGCTCCTTCTAGAACCCAGTCTAAAGCACTATTAGGCATTTATTTATGCGAATCCTCGCCCTGGCAACCATACTGTCGCTCGCTGAGAACATAAAGAGCAGTGCTACACCCTTTTTAACTCGTGCCTTTCAGTTGAACGACAGCCACGGACCGACAAGAACAAAACCGACCCGGGAAACTTGGGCAAAAGCCTCGATCCTGTGTATCAATATGTGAATCCGTGAAATTGGCTTGTTGGCCTTCTATTCATCTCATTGTGGTGTATCCAAAGGCGCAGCAACTTAAGACAACCCATTATGGAGACAAAGAAAAGCATTACATCCGTATTTAAAAAGTTATCACAAAATATTACAGAGTCATCCTAGATGCTTCTTGAACGGGTGAAATGCATTGAGGTTTAAGCGCCGATTGGCTGGTGCTCCGACCAATCAGCACATGCCCTCCCTTGGTCCGTAGCCCTCCCGCTACACATGTGTTCGATCAACGCGATGTTTGGTTGTTTAGGGCGGCTGGGCTCCGGACAAATAGGCATCTCACTGGGTCTCAAAGGACGTTGTACAAAACTACAGTGCGGGTTCTATTGTTTTATGGACGCGAGACTTGACCACTTAGGGCGCAGAACAGGGACATCCGGTTTTTGTAAGCCGATGTCGCAGAACACCGTCTCCAGTATACCATGGCTTACATTAACCGGCTGGTGTTAGTGGTGGGGTGCGTGAGATTGGTGACCATGTATGTAGGTTGATGTCTGATCAGTGCTTCGGTCGTGTTTGGTTCTTTGACGTGTACGAACACATGTAGAGCCAGGAGATTCGCGGTAGGATCACCAATGTGTGTTAACCATCCTGGCAAGGTTGCCAGCTATGCAGTATGGATGCTAGAGAAGCACTAAGGAAGTGATTCTTCAAATGCAGTTCGTGACAGTTTTTATGAATGGAAAACAGAAAGATAAATCATGAGACGAAACCCATTAGACAGGGTCATACCTCACTGGTACGTGCGTATAAATCAACCAAAATGGCAGGCACTGTATGCTACATGGAGTTCTAAGGGAAGACAGAATTTGACATGGCAGAATGGAATGGAGGACGTTACCAAAATTTGGGTATCGCTGCTGCTCTTCCGCGACGAGGTCCAGGTGGTCTTCCTGGTGCCTGGCTGGAGACAATGGATAATTTGACGATAAACTGACGTGGGCTGCGTATACCCTGTCAGTTTCTGTCCAGATCATCTCACTAAGTGTTAGTGTAGGCACTTGAGTTGTTTGAGGTGGGAAGCTCTAGGCCACTCTCCCTGCCCCATATCTTTCTTTCCATTATGAGGCCCTATTCAGATAGATTAGCATGTTTTCACGGCGGTATAGTATTGGTGTTCTCATCTGGTGTTGCACTCAATGATGATGATCATGTGCGTTGAGGGGCACACCCTCCTGCCCATCACTACCAAGGCCATTCCTTGAAGAGCTTCAGATGGCTCATTGATTAAGGCGCTAACTCACTGACCAGAAGGTAATAAAAAGGTAGTTGTTCGCTGTAACACCCCTTCGGTGCCTAGCTACCGTCCCGAAGTCTCTCATCTGGTGTTGCACTCAATGATGATGATCATGTGCGTTGAGGGGCACACCCTCCTGCCCATCACTACCAAGGCCATTCCTTGAAGAGCTTCAGATGGCTCATTGATTAAGGCGCTAACTCACTGACCAGAAGGTAATAAAAAGGTAGTTGTTCGCTGTAACACCCCTTCGGTGCCTAGCTACCGTGCCACCCGAAGTCTGTGCTTTAAACCTAGCCCTGACATCTCGACTGCTCCTGTTTATGCTTGGGAAGCATGGAAGTACCCCAGCCCCCGGGCTTTCTTCAGGGTGAACACTGTGCCTGGTTGGAGACACTACAAGATATGGCTGCCAACCGATGTCAGTGGTGTTCTTGTTGTCAGTTTCTATCCAGATTGCCTGAGTGAATGTCTGGAGGTGTAGGCACCTCGGAATGATTGTGTTAAGCTAGCACTAAGTCCCTGCCCCATCCACCTTTATTCTTTTCTTTACAATAAGGCTTTCAAATAAGTCATGGTTGTACGGCAGTGAAGCATCGGTGTTGAACACTGATGTCATGCTGTCGATGATGATGATGATGATGATGATGATGATGATGATGATGCTGATGATGATGATGATGATGATGATGATGATGAACATCAGCTGGGCACTGAAAGGGCTTTACAGCTTATTATCATTTTATTGACATTATTATTCCCGTGAAGTAATTTCACAGCTGGCTCGTTTGTGTTTGAAGGATCATATTCAAACGGGAGGATTTAAAAGACGATAGTCACTGAAAGGGGTTGAAGATTCCGCCCCCGCTTTGTTTGGAGCAGAAGGAGAATTTGCCTCAATACATTTTCCAAAGTGTCCATATTGCTTGTGCGGCTTTGACTCACAGATTTCTCTGATAAATCGATTGGACAGGACATGTGTGTTTAGACCATGAGTTTCAAATAGCCCCATGAAAAATTCGCCATGCAAGATATTGGAACTTAAAATCAGTTATGCCGTTGTATGCCAATTGGTTTTCGGGGGGAAGTTCACCCGAGTTCATCGAGCGATCAGCTAGCCGTTCTCCACAGGCCATGCTGGTTAGACAATGTACTTCGTATGCCAGAGGACCGTTTAACCCACAAAGCCCTATTAACCCAGCCATGCGCCGGATGGGCACGTTCCTTCGTATGCCAGAGGACCGTTTAACCCACAAAGCCCTACCCAGCCAGCCATGCGCCGGATGGGCACGTTCCAGGGCGGTCAGTCCATGACTTGGCAACGAGATTCTTTGCCAATCAACTCAGTTTTGTGAATGTCAGTCGTGCCATCGGATGGAGACGCTAGGGCTGGACAAACAACTGTTTATTCACTCTGACGGATATGGTAGTGTTACACGGCCAATGACCACCTTTCATTAAAGCTGTCGCCTTCGCTGCGTAGCTCCCTCGTTGTTTGTTAAAAAATTGTCAGTCCGGGATGTGCAGACGACGCCGTATCAATTTCTGAAACCCTTACAGAACGTAAAAGCGCTATTGAACAGAGTAGCCCCGTCACGCCGTCCTCTGGTGCGCGCGTTGCACGTTTCCAGTCATTATTCAGGATGTGCACACCTCTGTACAAGTTTGCGTGGAAGTGTAACTATTGGCGTTGGGGCTCAAGTATGGGAGTCTTAGGTCGAGTTCGCCAATGTGTGTCTATTCTGGTCCCAAATGGACATTTCATTGGCATATCCTAGGCCACAGTACGGGCTGTGTTGTATGGTTGCAGCACTGTCTGTTCAGGTAAGTGACGTGAGACTTCTTTGAGTTTTGAACATGGATTTTTAAGGCGATGCTTTACTACAGTTGGTTTATGTTCACTGAATGTTTGATGACCCGATCGTGGGTTGTTACTTGGCACTGTAGGTTAGTTGCGTCGTGAACAGGGTTGTCAGTCGGGACATGTATATATAGCAGCTGCAGGAGCTGGTAGTTTGCGCCTCTGGTTGTAGTCGGACTTAGCAGTCGACCCGCTTGGCGATATGACCACATCATGCACCGAATTTTCGAGAGCAAACCCAGATTACGATCATGGCACGAATGCATACCTAACCATTAGCTTGGAGAAAAGGATCGTACATCTCGCGGAAAGTAGGAATCACGGTCGGAATGCAATTCAGAACAAAAGCAGATATAGACAAGGTTAGTTACTGAAAGCCGGAAATAAGTGGACACTGCAAAGGGGTTTCATACAGAAACTTTTCGGTTGACCCTCTACTGAAAAGGGAGAGACAAACTGGGAGCAAAGGGAAGGTGCAACATGAATTTACCACCCCAGTCCAACGTTAATTATGTCAATCATTGTGGGAGGAATATTGCTTCCTGTACAGCGTTCGAATGGCCTGCAGTCAGCTCTTTTAAAATCCCCTCAACTTGAAATAAGCAGGCACGACTATTTTCGTCCCTGAGATTGGATTACACTGCGTCTGTAATGCGTTTTCATCTTCGTTACTTTCTATCGCAGCTCGGAATCTGGACCCTTGAAGCAGATATTAAAATTTGGATCTCGAAGTACTGAGGGTACATTGCAGTATGTGCTGGAAATGTATCAATTAACTGCGAGTTTTCCCTTATTGAGATCTGGTGGCCTCCGGAAGTTCATCTCGTCCTCATATGGATATCGTCTTTCCTCATCCAATGGGCACCATACCACCACTGGTGATCTCGTTTATAAAAGTCCGAACCGGAATGTGGTGTTGTACGCGAAGTCCTTCTCATTATTTTCCAGTTCTTGCGTCCTACTTTTCCAACCATTTATAGCGATGAAGTTGTCAAACCCGGGGCTGCTTCTGGTCGCTGTGTTATCAAGCGTCAGTTTCGCAGTTACAACACCTCTTCTACTTCATATAATAACAAGGAGTCATGTTTCTGAACTCTACTTCGACAAGAATACGGGAGTGTTCACTGCATTTACCAGAGGAATACTACTTAATAGGAAGCGGATCGATTTCACTGCGGACGAAGTCACTTGTATTGAAGGTTCTGTTTCTATGGCTAACATCAGCGTCAGAGGTGTCCCACTTTTTGTTTCTGAGACGGACTTCGAAGACCGAACACTTTACAAGAAGCTCATGGGCTTTGATAAACCACTGAAATTGCGGTAGTAGTCTCATGTACTTTAATCTTCGTGAGTAAAGTGATTAGAATGCTTCGCTGGTTTTGTTTCCCATGCTCGTTTGTCCAGCCGAGTCGCCAATGGTACCTGTATGTTGGTTGGGTCAGTGTTTTTCATCGCAGTCAATTCACGGATCTGGGCCATGTGCATAACTTAGGTCAAGAACCGCATGGTGTTGAGTTTGAATGTGGAATCTGTATCTAGGTGTTAGGTGGTGTGTCACTTTGTGGTTACCTGATAAGCACAGGCAGAGTGAAGTGCACAATGAAATTTTTAATTCCCAAGTCTGGGACCACCTCGAGATTGAAATTTAGAAACGGTCACTCAGTTACTCGCAAGTAGTCTGGTCGTGAAGAATCCAGTGCTCAGGCCAATCCGTGCTGAACTATAGAAATCAATCATTAACAGCCCGCCTTAGAAACATGTCAGCAAACTTGTGTCGCTGATTTAATGTAGATTTACTTCGGAGCTCCAGATCATACCACAAAATTTAGTTCACTATGCGTTGTTTTTGTAGCACCCGTGAACCGTATATTTAAGGAGTCTTTGGCCACTGGCAGTGAAAAATGAAACCCAAGAGAAGGGTGGTTATGTGTTAAAGATGAAAGGAAGAAAAGAAACTTAGAGACTCAAGATTGATGAGTGAATGGTCGCCCTGCGTTTTGGAGATCGTTCATTTTAGTGAACATCTACAACAACCTGTTAGGTGTTTTTACTTTCCCATCATGGAAAACGATATACAGCAAGATGATGCTTCTTGCCCGCTTTGCAGCGTGCTAAACTGTGATCTTCGGCCCCATCCCTGATGGTATGAGAAAGACACGAACATGTGCAGTATATGACCGAATTAGCTCTAGCTATAGTATTAAACATAGAAAACGTTCAACCTATTATTTCCCCCTACCTACAGGGTCCGTGGTTCGCATACATAGAACAAGAAACCTGCATGTACGTCCTTTTGGAACTTGACTGGTACATCCACTTCGCCAAAGACCGCGGAGGTTGATGAACACTGCTCGAGCCTTGAAAACACTAGTTTATCTGACGCCACTTGTACGAATTTGTCCACCAGATCCAACGTGGCTCCGTTGAGGGTGCTTGGTTTGACCAATTGGTACCATTGCAATTCTTTAAGAAGATGCTTGAATCAATATGTCGAGGACACATTGAGGCTATACGTGGAATCGCAAAGCTGCATTGTATCATCCGCGTATTCTGGATCACAAAGTGGTCCTCGGTAAAACCCCATCACCAGGATAGATCCTTGAGTAAAGCAAACATGAATGAAAGTATAAGGTAGCCTTGACGAACCCCACGCGGCATCGGAAAGAATGGCGATTGCTTGTCATAAACCCACAGGGTGCTACTAAATTTGTTCATATTCCATCCCACCCTAGACGGCTTATAAACCGATTATATCGACATCATGAAAGGCATCTATTGCGTTAAGAAATTAAGCGAATTCAATAATGCTAGTTCCTGTTCACCTGGGAATCAGAGCTTTACATTATTTTGGTCAGCGACTTTATGAGTGGTTGTATCCGTTCCGACGCGCCACTGCATGTAAGTAATTTCTCGGGAATTCGTTTTGGTGAGGTATTGCCCAAAGTATCCCGTGAATCATTCAAAGAATTTGTGATGTTGCTTCATTAGTTCGTTCTTTTGTTGCTAAGTCTTGGGTACATTAATTTCTCGTTCAATTGTTTGCATTAGCTGAACTAGCTTTTGTGAATTCCCAGCGGCATGTTTAGGCTCCATTTTAACCACAATGAACCAAGAAAATTCAGTGACCTTCCCCCATACAAGTTCCTTAGTCATCGATGATTAAAGGCAAGTAGTCAATCCGGCTTTCGCACATACCACTCATGATTCACATCCATAGGGCCGAAAGTTTTCAGACTTTGCCATTCTACTGGCCACCGGAAAATGTAGCACGACTATTCAGGTTTATGCATTTATTATCTAATCCGATTGGCTGAAGTTTAGCAACTAGATTGTTTTTGGTAGTGTGAGGATAGTTGGGAATTCACAGTCGAGAATTCGTCCTGGTACTGAAGCCAGTGTATCCCGAAAGGCTCGGGAGCATTGTACAGCTGTTTCATTCTTACTTGGAATCATCAACAATGTTCACTTCACGGAACTCTGGGCAGTCTCTCCAGTATCTGATCAGCAGTACGATTAACTCGCACTTTCCACACCTAGGATCCTCACGGAAGAGATCACTTCTTAAAGTTGACCAGTTCGTTTTGGTCTTCCCATGGTGACAACCTGTCTTCAAGTAGGGAAAATACCTGTGACTGGCAGATCTCCAAACAATTATCTGTAGAAGTTGTAAAACTGGAATATTATGTCGATTTTGAGGGATAAACCATCCGAACCTGTCCCTAGTAATGCGTATCAAGTCATAAAATAAGATCACGAAGGTCAGCATAATACACTAGCCGCCAGAAACGCACACAAGTCACTCACTACTGGAACGCGCATGCAAATGGGTCGCACATTCTTGCTGGGATTCAACCGTTTATCTGGCCGATTACTTGCTTACAATAAACCGTCGAAAAATGAAAACACTGGCCTTGCTCGGTCTTCGAAGCAGGGTACGCACGAGAATTGTTAGGCGCTAGATTGACACAGCGGTTTCAATCTATGTTATGGTGTCTTTTCTGAAGTTGGATCGGCCATTGAAAATTAATATTCGACCAGCAGCTATCGCTCTCCCAGTTCTGCGCGTGAAAGTCGTGATCACCTACACGAATGGTTCCCCAAATTCATCGAATACCTATGACTTGAGGTAATTTGATCAGAGGCCTTGTTTTTTCTAATGTCCAACTTGCGTGTGGACTGCGTTTTCGTGGGAGCTAACCAAGCAGCATGGGAGCTACGGCATACAGCGCGGTGGTATCAGTATTCTTGATGCCTTGTGGAACCAACCGAACTGGTTTTCTAAATGTTCGTCGCAAACCATTACTTTTGATGGTGAACAAATCATACAGTTTCCAGTGGACGATGCAACCCGTAAAGGCCGAACCGCTATGCTGTCTTACGGGATGTTGGAATGTGCACAAACTGTTTCATCTCACAGTTCTTTATAATACTCCGGTAGTTGTTTCTGTTCTCATGGATGTTCCAGAGGTAGTCCTGAGGAACGGAGTTTCGATCAGAAATGTGAAATCACCCAAGGCCTACCATCACGTCATCGTGGCTGTTTTTGTCCAGTTATTGATAGTGTGCAGCCAGAGGCGTCTCTGACGGTTTGTCGCCTAACGGGATTATTTGTTTCGCCGTGCGACTCAAAGTTGTGTGGTGTCATCGAACAAGCGTTTTGTGCTCATATTGGATGCCCCCAAACTTTTTTTCCACTTTTTCATGTACGTGTTCAGCGTGACTATATACAAAGGCTCGGGCAACCTGACAGTATTTCTGCTCTTGTACCTTCTTCCGTTGGCATGGCAGCTAGACACCAAATGGGTGTCTCAGCTGAACTCTGTTATTATTTTTGTACGAAAAAAGGATGTTTTGAGGAAGAATTCTGCTCCATTGGTAACATCGAAAAAGTATCTTTTATTTTCATCAACTATTGTATTTTGTACCTAGTTTTTCAAATATATTCTCCATATAATCTAGCTCTGACGAGCATTTTGGTTGGATTACAAGTCCGAATAATAGTGATGACATATGACTTGATCATTTAGAACAGCCATAATGAAATGTGACATCCTCATATAATTCCGAACCACACTAGACTACCTAACTAACAGTTAAATTAGGTGGATACGGATTTACTGCACAGTTTGTGCGCTACAGGAATTAATTCATCATAATAAATGTTTTCAAGGCAGCGCTCGCTGGACTGTATGCCGCTTGTGTAACGGTGGATACTACTGATGAAGCATGCGGGTAGTCTGTGGTTGGTGTCCAAGTTCCGCTCCCACATCTGATGGAAAGTGTAGTTTATTACGAAAACTGTGGGACTGTTTTGCAGTGTTTTTTACTATTGTGTACTATTCAGTAAATTTCCGGGGAAGTTCAAGAGGACGCGTGAGAATATTCAGTTTTTAAAGACTATGTGCATATGAGATGTTTACTCTCCTCCCTACTTACCTGTAACTGCTTAGTTCATGTTTGCTAATAAATGATTTCTCAGCGAAGGGCTTTCCTCCTTTCTCTGACAGCTTCACACTTAACGGACTAAAACCGAAAATTTCGGTATAGGCCGAACTTTGGAAATTTCAGTTTATTTATATGGTAGTTCGTGCACTCAACACCTAACTTGCCGCAGTAAACTTTGGGGGAATTTTTGATGGAAAGTTAGTTAGTTTCCGAAGCAACCAACGAAAGATTCCTCTTCCCCTGGCAAATGTGCATCAATAGCTGAGACATGACGTTTATTCGAAATGTCTTTGTACCGTAAATGGATGCAAGGTAATTATCCTGACCTATGTCTTCTGGCGGCTTTCCATAAGACGACTTTAAGCGTTGTCGTTGTGGATCGGACGTTTTTATTGATTCTTATTATCGAATCCGTGTAGCTTCTGTTTATCTCTACTCATATCCAAGAAAAGTTTGGCGTCAGATTGGTTACGCCATGAAAAGTCCACGGAATGGATTTTCCAGAACGTTCTGTGTATCTTGCTGGCAGCTGCCGCACTGACTTTTCCGTATATTCATCATAGAATCACCAACTGAAGTTCCAGGCATTCACTAATAAGGAGTCTTCATCGGTATAAATTCTTACCAGGACGAAATTCGAAGATACTGTGCTGTTAATTAGTGCCGGTGTTATGATCGTGTGGGCGAGATGGCCCAAGTAGTTAGAGCGCGAATTTACTGACCGGAAGGTCCCTGGTTCGAATCCCACCTCCGCCTCTCGACTTCCCCTGTCTAGGCTTGGGCAACCTGGCAGCATCCCAGCCCTCGTGCTTCCTTCGGGTGGCATGGCAGCTAGGCACCGGAAGTGCTACAGCTGAAAGCTACTTTTTTTTATGATCGTGTTTGATGAATAAGTCTCACCCATTGATCCAACGCGGAAATGCGATGTGCTGTAGATTCTGAGGAGTGCTGTTTTTAACTTCAACATATTCCGGCACCTAGTACCACGGACTATTCATCTGTGCTGGAAAGGAGTTTGGAAAACGTCCAAGTGTGTCATGTAGTGAATCAAGTTAGAGCTGATTACTCATGATCTTTGGCCGGTGTGTCTTCTTCAGAATACTGGAAGTTATGTCAATGTAGCAGATTTGACTGGTTTGTTCAGGTGCCTAAGTACGTTTAGGTTTCCCCTCGTTTTCGCCCTCCGATCTTATTCCTTAAGGTTTATAATCAGCACAAAGCCTTCAGTTGTTTACACACCCCGCTTAGCATCGCCCGCCTGTTGTGCGTCGGGACCGGTCGGCGTAATTCAGCGTTACCGCGGTTGCCAGCCCACTATATTTCCTCATACTGCAGTCCATACAGGACCCAGACACGAGAACCATAACCACCAAGTGCATTGGGCGAGTGATCTCTTTACCGAGGTTGGTATCTAGTTTTTTCCAATAGATGCTATATTTGGCTGGTTTCCTCCTGAGTGGCCTTCATATCACGAACTCCTTTGTCAACAATGACTCGCACCTTAACTCCAGAGTTCTTTCAAGCTTGCAAGAGGGGAACATGATGAGGTACGGAGATAAAGGAGATTAAAACTCTTTTCATTAGCTAGGTAATCGTTGATAATATGAGACAGGCGTCACACAAATACCCGAGACAGAACGAGGGAACGCAGCTTATATGTCAAAACGTTAAGAAAACTGGCACCTTCGGATTGTTTCTTATCGGCTGGAGTCGGTTCAGTTGCGTGCGACTTGCAAAGTGATCTAGGTAGGATGAATGTATGTTTACAAAAATGGAAGAGGTCGCACGTTTGTTAAAGCGTGCAACAAAAGCAAATTTGAGCTCACCTCAGGTGCAGAAGATCGACACTCAACGAAGGTGAGAGGTTTACGAGTCAATTATCTGGGTTTCTAGGACATTGGAACTATAAGTAACTAGTCGATTGAATAAACTAAGTAATTTGATTCGTTTTTGTCGACTTCTCGCCGATGGCTTTGCCTCGTTTGAATACATCAGGTGGATTAATTCTTGAATTTCGGTCAGCCTTTTTCTTACGTGACTACCGGTTCATATGAAATTTACCTTCTGAAATTACACCGATATCGGGTTTTTGGCAACTTTGGATCAGTCGTTGCTCGTAACATACACCTCAAAACTCTGGCACCCTCACTGACCTCAGCGACTACTTTTGCTCTACCCGTTCGGTTGAAGAAGTCGCTTGAGTCTCACAAAAGCCCGAACTGGGTTCAGAGTTTACACCACCGTGTGAAAAGCATCGATTTACTCCACTCATGTAGAATTGTTGAACTTCCATGGCTGCACTTAACCGATGCCCCGTAAAACAGATACTAGGCTGTTGACAATTTTGGATTAGTCCTCCCATAGTCCTCATGAAGTTTGAATTTTCGATTTCAGAGAACAGGGGCAAACCACAGTTTCATTTCAGCCATGGTGTTTCATTTTTAACAACGTACCGTTCATATTTCAGAAGTATCTGGCGCCCCTATCGCAGTTTTGGGTTGGAATTCCAGGGACTATACGATTACTACGCAAGAGCGCCCGACTTTATTCAGACTCATCTTTTGTCGTTAGAAATGAATTAAAGAAAAGAGCTCCTGGGCATAATGTGAGTTGATTACTTTTGCTGCTTTCCACTACCGTCATCGACAAGTGTACTAGTCTTTGTTTGGGAATATTTAGCGTCTCTTAATTTTATTTGACTTGGTTTGAAATAGTTCAGAGGTTAAGGCGCAAGATTCTGACTGGGTAAGTTTAAGTCGATTGTCCCCATGTAGGCTCTGGCAGGCTCGATCTTCTGCAGTCGAACGGTGATGATGTGATGCGTGAACTCAAATGATCTAGTTTCGCCACATATTCTCCGTAACATTCATCTTGCCAACCCCATAAACACAAGTATTAATTGATATTGACCAACTTAAGGCTTCTCATACGGCCCTCTTGAAAGGTTGTTTTTTTGTCCGGCTTTACTAAACGTTTCGCTTTTACTCAAGTTATGGCAAACGAGGTCAAGAAAAGCTTTATGAACCCTAGGGGGGATTTTCAGCACACAGATCTCTTGCATTGTCCTTAGTCTCATTTCAAACCCAATAGACATTGACCGACATAAAGACGTCAGGAATGAGGAAACGAATCGAGCCGTTGTCACTGGCGATTTACCATCAAACTGCCATCAAAGGACCGTATAAGATGAAACGGAGTTATGACAGGTTTCAGTGCGCGCAAACAACACTTCAAACTGAGGCCGTTTTCCTCTTCAGAAGTGGAAATGGCTTGAAGCAAAACGAAGTGTTTGTTAAGTTCCCGATATTGCTGTTTAGAATCGTTGATAATATTAGGTCGTTATGATTACGAATGCCCCTACATCTGCTTCACCAGTCTGTTGAGACTCGTTTTCTAAATTAAGCTGTGCTTCAAAACTGCAACCGGTAAAGCATATCATATCATATCATATATCATATTAGCGAAATACACTCATTCACAAACTAGTTTGGTTTTGCGAGAGACTTACCTGGAACCCAGCTGAATCTCTCGTTTATGGTGTTTTCAAACAACTGTGCTGCACTAGGCCGCCTCATGTTTCACTTGGTACAATATTCGAGATCTCTCGATACATGCATATTCGTAATGCACTACCCATAAGGTTGCTGAAAATTCGTTGACAGCCCACGACCGGTTTCGCCCTGCTTCGGGCTCGTCAGGTAGGCGCATACTCACATTACACGGAAGAATCGAGGGTGTGAATGCAGCTAACATATATTCAAGAAAAGAATTGAGTTAGCATAAATCCCCAAACTACATCAGCGTCAGTAGTGTAGGAAGTCGAGTTCTGGCCATTTGTGCTTGTAACTTGTATCTGTTCGGGGGATTGTCTTTGGGTCAACGGGGGCAGATGCCGTTCAGTTCCCTGTGCAAACAGCTTCAGCACCGCACCTCTGCCGGTGCTCCCAAACACCACGAGACTGTTTGAAAATAGGTTTTTTAACCTCTTGGTTGCTCTTAAGTAAAACCGTAACAGAACGAACCAGATTTGCAACAGCATTCAGCATAGAGCGCCGCTCGGTAAGCAAATCGTTTTAATTATTCGGTTAGGGTTATTACTGTTTTGAATATTCTCTTGAGAATAGAGCTGTAAACTATGGGTTGGAACTTAGTGGTTACTGTGCTTGGTGCTATCCCTACCATCCTCCAAATATGGACAACTGCCCCAGTAGAGAGACGGGTTGAAGAAGGTGACCACTAGTTTGGCGGCAATTTGGCGCGTTCCTAGGGTAACCCAGTTGAGTCAAGGTTCTTGAGTGGTTCAACCTAGACTCCTCACCTGTTGTACCGACCATATGGTTACTCTCTTGATGGGTACTAGCCACAATGAGTGATTGGGGACATCAATAAGTTCTCATTTAAGCTTATTCACATTAGTGGCTTGCGGTGAATATAATGATGTTATCCCATAGTTGCTTCAAAACATTCCACACCACGGTGTTTGCACACAAATTTTATCCAGATGTTTGTCCCTTCTCAACCTATACCGGTCATGTGCACCATCTCTTCTACCGGACCTACCTGAGAAACGGATACGAAAAGCTACCGATTCTTAGTTTGTTTCCACGGGGCAACGCAGATGCAGACAAGAGTTGTGATGGCTGATCAAGTGTTCACAATGTATGAAAGGTCCATTACCGTAGAAGGTATTCCATCCCACAGTTCGTTAATATGCTATGCTGAGAAGCCTTTTGTTCAAGCACCTGATGACACTGTGAAACAGCTCTGATTTTTTTACAGAATAAATCTTGGTAGAGGACCCGGATCCAATAGTCGAAGGACCTGAATGGGACAAATTTGTGTGTAGAAAATGTGTTGTTGTTGACGAATATACATTATAGGTGAGCGTCAAGCCTTGTAGAGGTCACCGATATTAACAAACTGAGCAAATGTATGGCGAAAGCACCTAAACCTAGTGTGACTCACGGCAAGTGTTTGAAAGGCTCATACACATGTTATCAATGCATTTGAAAAGGGTGTGAAAAAGACTAACTTACTGGTAGCGGCGTCCGATGAAATTTGTTGTTTTGGAAGAACAGCAGAGTGATAGTCATTTCAGAGCATAAGTTTACATCCCACCACCAGACAGTTGATGGTTCTTGAGGAAGAATGATGCAGTGGACTTGAAGAATACCAAGTTACGGCCTCTCCTCTCTTGTCACGATAGCTGACTGAACGATGCATTCAATCACCTACCTGAATGATTCCGTTACTCCCAAGTCACTATTTAGACATCAAGCCGGTGCTACTTTCCACGTCCATGGTGGTTACGAATGACGCGTTTTTCACCAAGGGGCAACAAAAATATGGATTTTTACAATTTTTACTTGACCTTGGAGGCAATTAGTGACATACACGACACAAACTCACTTGCGCGACAAATTGGACTTAACGCGAGACTTAACAGGCACCCAGCTGAACCTTCCTTTTATGATAGTCTTCAACTGCACAAAGGTCGCGTCATGTTTCAGTTTGAGGTATCACAATGTGGTTTCTTGGAGGAAGACTACTCATAAAGTTGCAAATGTGTGTATGTCGCAAATTTCATACAACCTAGATTCAAATAGAACAGGAGGTTGACGGAAACTCGGGGACTATGTCTCCCTGATGAAACCCGACCTGGACCGAAGCGGTCGTGGGTTATCGAAAAGTTTTCAGTAACCTAATGAGTGGTGTTCTTTCAAGAAAACTGGTGACAGTTTCCTTTCAGAACAGAACATAAAATGCACTGTACTTTTGTGAAATAGTCTCGGTATAAGGCACGATTAATTTTCATTTAACGAAGGAATCTCGAAAACGTGACCTGTCTCTATGCCTGTCGAAAGAGTTTTTCCGTTTCTAACCTTCCAGCCACGTGCCTTCGTGAATTTACGCCGGATCGTCGTTGAGGCTGGTAACGGTGGAGATGGTTGCATTGCTTTTGAACGACTGTTCTGTAATCCGAATGGTGGGCCAAGTGGCGGTGACGGTGGAAATGGAGGTCACATTATACTGCAAGGCAAGTTCGTTTTCGAAAGTCACGTAGGAATACGCACTCGTCTGATCTCAGGCATCATTGTGCCATGTTTACTCCATGATAACGCATGCGTTAGTGTACTCTGGCTTTCGGTCAAGGGGTCTTTGATTCGATCTGTCCCGGGCTTCTTGGTTGGTTCTATCAAGACTTGGGTCGCATACCAGTATCTCGCCCCTTGTGTTTTTTTTTCAAATCGCACAGGATCTATCTAGCGAAAAAGAGATGGGAGCTGAACGATGTGCATTCTTCCTACTTACAGCTAGCCAACATGTAACCGATTTGTCCCATATTCCGTCCATTATTCGGGGCGAAAACGGAGCAAGTGGTTATCCGAGCAAGTGTAATGGAGCAAACGGTGCACATACATACATACAGGTGAGTTGCGGAACTTGGTGTTGAAGTAGTGTGGGTTGGGTTTGATGCATCGTGGCTCTTGTCTATTTTGTGGATACAAATGTTCTTAGAAGACAACTTTTGATAGCAACAGTAGATCTTGTAAAACTCTGATTGCCTATTAGCAACATAGTTTACAGCCTTCTGCATGGTACTTTGTATGCAGTAACCTGTTCCATATTACGAGTTCAACTGTGTGAGTAGACGGATATATTTTAATATGAGCCAAGGAAAAAACAGTCACAGTTAGAGTCGATTCTAATGGAGCATACTGCGACCAATGACCCATGCCACACCTATACACTTTAATTTCACGTGTGCTTTACCTCACAGACTGATGACAGTATGTGACGGACGAATTCAACGAATGCGTTTCATAGGTCAGAATTGCGTTTACCAATCTGTTCCACTTTCGACTTCAAAAAGTCTCCTCACTGCGTGTTTCAGACTAAAGTGCGAGTTGTATTGTTCTATGCCACTATTACCTCAGAACTCATGCTGGAATCGGTTGGAACCAGCGAATTTGCGATGTTGTAGGCAGGAAACGGGTCTTTAATGAAGCATACTGCACTTCACTCAAAAAATGCATCCAGCCCTACAAGCTAAGCTGACAGCCATATGTTGTGCATGCAGAGTTACCCCCTGGCGAAAAGCGCTGTCTTCTGTGTCCACTTCGGAAAGGCAGAATGGGATGAAGGATATTACGGAAGTTTGGGTGACGTTGATGCTAGTCTTCTTTCAGGATGGAGTCCACATAACCCTCCCTGCACTTGACCTGAGACAACGAACGATATAGTGATTAAGTGATATCAGCGGAGTTCATTTTGTCACTTTCTGTTCAGGTTGTCTGGTCGATTGTTAGAGGTGTAGTCCCTGGGTCCCTCTCCCTGTTTTCTTTTTTTCTTTCTCACATAAGGCTTTATTCAAATAAACAGACATGATTGTGCGGTAGTGGTCGCTGTCAATGGTGACTATAGTGATGATGACGGATTGATGGCCGATGACTGAGTCCCACGTGATTCCCGCACCAAACCAGACGTCCAGATAGTTCGGTAACCTTAGTGGCGTTGATTTAACTTACTCCCAAGTAGAGGTGGATTCGCAGAGTTAACCTTTGTATGCGGCGCGAACGAAGTGACAAACACTGGAATCAGCTTAGCACCTGTCCACTGCAGCGCGTTAAACTTACTTAAAATACACTTGTGATTTGCTATCTTTATCTTCTGGTTCACACGGTGTGTAGTTTGGTTCCAAATTCACCAAGTTTCCTTCTCCTCCACCTGAACCTTACGTTACAGATCCCAGTAGTCCTTTTAACATTATGGTTTCTACAGCTGTTCTCCGAAAACACGTTCTTTGATGATATTCAAAGATATGAAAAATTTAGCTAGCAGTTGAAGGAATGTCTGGCAGCAGGGAGTCAAACGCAGTTTTTGTGAAGACCACGGGGTTTACTTCTCATTCGGTGGTCAGAGAGAGAGGTCGGTGGCATGAAGAGAATCAGTGTTCTAGGTTTTGCATACCTAGGATTACAAATAATATGTGCGTATTCCAAAACCTTTTAATTCAGACAACGTTAATCATCTTCAAAATTTGTGTTGTTCTCCTTATTTCCATTGTCACGTGATCTCAATCACATTGCTATTTTCAGGTGCCTTTAGGGACACAAGTTTATCAACTTTCCGAATCCAAAAATGATACTGAAGATTACCCGGATCGACAGCCTACGTTAATAAACTTCCTAAGTACAGACACCGCTGTTTGTATCGTCGCTCGCGGTGGCGCTGGTGGCAAGGGGAACGCTTTTTTAACCTCTTCAGCCAGTGAAACAGACACACGGTTATCATCGAACCGCAATCCTCCGTTGCGTGTAGCAGAACGTGGTGCTCGAGGTGACCATCGTCGATTGTTGCTGAGAATGTCCGAATTAGCTCAATTAGGACTTGTTGGTGCACCAAATGCAGGGAAGTCCAGTCTACTCAGACGGCTCACTAGAGCACGACCTAAGGTAGCTCCCTACCCTTTCACAACCCTGGAGCCACAGATGGGCGTTCTAACTAACCACACAGTTCAAGACAATCAGCCGCGTTTTACAAGTGAGTTCCACACAGAGTTCCGTTCTTACTTATCGCTCTCGAGGGTATGAAGCAAACTTCGACTTTGGAAGAACCGCTTTATGCAGGTATTGTACGTCAATCCCTAGAGGTGGAACCACTTCTTTGGCAGGCATAAATCAGCCCCTTAGGGGCCTTGTTTGCAGGCATTGTACCCTAGGTCGTGACTTGTTGAGACCTCTCCAAGGTTGCAAATTTTCTTCGAACTGGGCTGTCTCAGAAATGTTCCGCCAAAGTTTACAGCGTGCGTATAGTTCTGCTTTTGATGGTTCGTCGAGGCCATTGGTTCGCAACACGAATTCGCTGATGGTATGTTAATACGCACGATTTTCTAATGGCGTGAGGGGCTATACGTAGGAATTTGATTTTTACTCATGCCTATATCAACTAAAAAAAGTTTTCAGCAACCTTGTGAGTAGTTTCCATTGTGAGAGTACTTAAACTTACTACCACAAGCGCACTCACCATTCGGGTCTTTACCACGTTACACGTTTATTTTCGACTATGCGAGCTTCGAATGAGGTCTGATTTGTTAATAGCTCCATTTGGTTCTCCAGATTCCTGGCTTGTTCACCAAACCAATCCACGACAGGATAATATATCCATTATCGACAACAGTAGTTAGCCATAAGCGTCTCTCCTGGGACCCCTCAAACTGTTTATAGCTCGCAAAGTTTCATCCAAGGTGTTGTTGAAACTCGTGAGGCTTCCTCCATCCAGTGGCATATTATGTATTTTCTATTATGTAAACTGTACTCTACCGTGAGTCTCCCGTTGTACCCAGCGACCCTGAACGTTTCCTCTGCATTTCAACCGAGCAGTCGATCCAAGAGACCCGATTTTACGTGACTAAATTTCGCCAACTGCACTAAGCCTCTTGATGAATGCGTCAAGGTTCACATTCGAGCTAGATTTACGCAGATATCCATACACAAGTGGTATTATGCTTCAACGTGTCTTTTAGAGTTCCTCTACGACTAACGAACTCTGTTTGCTATTGGGTGAAGACACTGGCAACCCAACAGTCGTTTTATGACTGCACTATAATGTGTGTTACGGTTGATTAAGGTGAAAATACGCACCATACGATTGCACACATCCCCATAACCAAGTACATTTGTCAGTTTCGGCATCAGAGACTTTCGAGTATAATACTATGTTTATCTTCTGACTCTATTCCACATTCCAGGTCCTTAATTATTCAAGAATATTTATACAGCAGATCCATCGTCCCCGTTGGTGTTTCAATGAAAATTGTCTGTTTGAGCCTTGAGATGGATTTGTGGAGTAATATCAGCTTCTTGCAATTTTCAGTACCCTTAAACGTGACAGAAATTTCGTCTCCACTTATAGTATTGGTTAGGGTAGAACTTTTATTCGTACAAACAAAGTTACCAGCACACTTGTGAGCAACCTGCCCTTCCTCGTCGCCTTCGGAGACGGTGGCTAAACAGGAAGAGTTGGTCGCTAGATCCACAACATTCTTATTTATCGCTTGAACACCAAATTCAAGCAGATAATTGATTTCAGACTACGACAGTGTGAACAGGGACTAAAGTGGATCCCAAACGAGAGGTTTGGTTAAGTCCCACCTCTTAGTTTACAAGTTGACACAAACGTCCAATTCGATTTGTAAGTAGTATGATGAGCTGCAGGAATGCCCCATAGTTTTGCCCCAGGCATCGTCGTGGTTAATACTGTTTGAAGCGAATTCGCTGGGATCTTTTAAAGCCTCAATTCGACTGATATGAGGTCCCATAAAGATTAGAAGCCAGAATATGAGCGCCAACTATAATTTACTTCTGTCAATGTGTCCATACAGGAACAAATAGATTCCTCTCAATTGTTTTCCTCAGACTATCGTTTGAATTTACTAATATTCTATCTAGCTACCTTTAAATAGCAGTTTGATGGTTATTTTATTGACATCCTCGTTGTTTTGTGTGCGAGAGGGTAGTGGCGTTCTCGTTTTCATTGCCCAATTTCCGATGAAAATCCAGCAGATTCCATTGTATTTTCTGTTTTTGCTCTGAGAATACTATTTCGCCCACGACCCGAGACAGACAGTGCGGCCCACATCCGGAAGTCCCGTGCTCTGTGTAGAAAACTCTAACTTTAGGAATGTCCAGTCTATGGACCAGGTGGTTAGAGCGCTAATTTACTGACTGGAAGGTCCGTAGTTCGAACCCGACCTCTGCATCTCGACTTCCCCTGTCTAGGCTTGGGCGACCTGGCAGTATCCCAGCCCTCGTGTGACAAGGCAGCTAGGCACCGACAGGGTGCTGCAGCTGAACGACTTAATTTTTTTATTTCAGTCGGATCTAGTTCGTACAGGCGGTCATGTTTGTGCGCTCACCCATGTCACTTTTCTCTTCTCCATAGTTGCCGATCTTCCTGGATTGATTCGCGGTGCCGCAGAGTATGACGCTGGTCTGGGTGCCAAATTTCTCAGCCTGGTTGCCGATTGTCGTCTACTTATGTTGGTCGTTGATATCGGGACTATCTGGAAAGAAAACGGTCTGGAGAGCCGTGACGACTGGCGCCATGAGCTGCATACTGAAGTCTTGAACCAATTGTTGATGTTACGGCACGAACTTGTGACATTTGATAGGAACCTTGGTGATACCGAACGGTGTATGGTTGTTGGCACCAAATTGGACCTTATTTTATCACATCCGCTGAACACAAATCCAGACAATGTTTGTCTGGGTCGTGACGTCACGCACCAGCTAAACAAGGTGGTTGGTGAAGCGGCCACTGACTCCGGAGTTTTGACTGAAGCGAACGAGGGCAACGTTGTGATTGTTTCGGCCAGGCGAGGTGATAATATACATATTCTCATGCACAGATTGAACTTACTAGCTGAGCCTCGAAAGGATTGAACTGCACCGCTAGTGTGCCATGTATATATTTCTCCAGTGCCAATACACATCTCTTCACGCCTTACTTATTCGTCGAGCTTGGGGTGGCTCAGTGGTTAAGGCCCGAACTTCCAATTCAACCCTAGCATCTTGACTGCTCCTGTCTAGCTTGGCAGTATCTCCTCACTCGTGCTTCTCCAGGGTGACATGTTAACTTTGCACCGAAAAGATATTACAGGTAAACGATTATCTTTATTTATATACTAATCTACGTCTTATGTTACTGGCTTACTTGCTGATGGCCTAACTGTTTTATTCATCCTTACTATTGAAACGTAATCGGATCTTGAAAACGCCGTCCGTAACCAGATTGAGCATGGTTGAGACGCGTGGATTACCTTGAATAACCGTTTAATTCCCATGTGTGTAACTGGCGGCATATGGTGCTGTGAACTTGCTCTTCGCTCTTATCTCCCTAAAGGCAGTCCGTCCTCTCAGCCAAAGCTTAGCTGCTGAGTGTAACAGTTAGACCGCTGGGTTTAAAGAAGCGATGATCCTTTCAGGGGCAAATAAGTTCTTAAACATCACAAGACCCAGCCACTTGTCGTTGTTAGACACACATGTTGCTTGAATTAACCAGATTACTTTTAACCGTGGAGCTGTTCGTAGCCGCATAAAGGTTCACAGTTTTTTGTCACTCAGTCAGATATCCGATATTCTATGGGGCTTATTGGACACTTTCCTTGGGGCACTAAATGTCGACTGATGCACATGACAATTTCCTGCTGTTTTGTTTGTCCAGGTGACATCTAATTCAACACCCATAGTTGCGGATTTCTTCTAGTTCCTGTGAGCTAACAGCATATTTGCCAGAGAGAGCTAGAGCTTGTGGTTTGTGAAAATTTACGCCGTGATTCGTAGAGGCATAATTCATTCACCACCACACTTCTATGGCCTTCAAAAGAACAGGGAGTAGCGTGTGGGTGTAGTTCGGTGTCTTTCTTGTCATCAGGTGGTATAACATCCTGTTTCTACAGTCAGGATCGCTATCACGTCAAATAACACCTCGAGATAGAATGTGGAAGGTTCTTTCGGCAGGCGGTCGTAGGCCCATAGTTGTCAAGCCATTTTTCCGGAAGCATCGCCTCGAGGAATTAGTTTTTCTGGACCGTATCGGCAGCCAGAACTACTTCTATAGTGTCACAGGGTACTGTGAATATGCATAAAAATCGGATGTACCTCGGTGGTTGGTGACAGAGTACTGCGCTTCCGTTTATCACTTACTGCCCACCATGCCTTCAGACATTACTGTATTCAGTATTCTGTGTTGCGTTCGGCACGTACTCTTAAGACGTTGGGGGATTTTTCATACAAAAATACGGGGCTTGATCGCCGACGGAATTTTTCCCTTCATAAATTCCATACTGTGATTCCGAATGTGAGTATTTTGCCTCCAACTTGTTGTCGATCTTATGAGTGGTAGTGATCCCAATGTGTAACTGAATGAAGAAATCGCCACCCAGATATTTTACTGAGGACATCTTGAACGTTGGTACAACAAGCCCTTAGGTGCTGTTTCTTCAGTGAAGAACTATAATATTGAGTCGCTCATGTTGTTGGCCGACAAAGTGGAGGGCGATAGAGTTTCGCTTTTCGGGTCGTTTTCTGTATTATTCACAAACTTCGGCTGGTTATCAGGTTCGATCGTAACGTGGAACGTCAGTGGTGGTGCGAATGTTGGGTTCTGGCAGGACTGATTGCTTGTTGTACCAGGATCCAGAACTGCAGTCACTCCCTTTTCGATATTTCTGGGCCAGGGCATCGCTGAACAGGATTCGTGTGCCTTTTCCCTTGGAAGCCGTCGAAACATAGTGCGTGGAAAGTGTGTTGCGACTGGCACCTACGGCACCCTATTTGCTTGCATCCTTTATTTTAAAAAAATCCCAGGATTAATCGTCTGGCCTAGACCCCCACCCGGTAAAAATCAGTGCCCCCATTATGAGCATAGCAGGTCTAACGATGTGTGAGTTCTATTTTCTAAACTCATTTTCATTTCAGAGGATGTACTCCGAACTTTGTCCCTGAGCTAGCTGGTACTGCATCCGTACATAATGAATGACACTGTCCTATGATTGATCCTACTACACAGCTAAAGATGATGTACCTAATGACTTTTTCGATAAAAAAAAAGAGAAAAAAACCTTCGATAGCTTAGATTACTGAAAATGACCTTAGTTCCACATAAAACAGAGTTCAGGACAACACTGTGTGAAGTTAGTCAAACACAAATGTTTTTTATTGTATCTAAATAAATCACCGTTGAAGTATTACTTCCGTCAACGCGGTTATTACACTGGTTATGGGACCAGCACTCGAATCGGATGCCTATTTTAGCCTACCGATATCCTTTCGTTTGTGTTCCCAGTAGTTGGCTTGCCATGTTTTTGCTTTTGAGCGAAACAACCGGTTTAAATCCGTTGCTCCACTGCCTAACCGTAAATTCCTGATGGTCATATAGTCGAACGGGGCTGTCCTGTTTCACCTTTCCTCTTCGACTTCAGTGTTTGACCATCGATTTCTTCGGAGCATTGCCCGAATCTGTTGGGAACACCGGATCAGCAACGCTGAAGTTCGTCGAATTGTATTCGGGAGAAATAACTCACCCTCGATAGATGAACTGATCACACAGCGTCGGTTGCGCCGGCTTGGCCACGTGCCGCGTATGCCAGTTGACCGGTTTCCTCCAAGGGCTCTTTTCGCACAACCCTGTAGGGTGGAAACGAGTCGGGGGCGGTCAGACAATGACTTGGCAGTGAAGTGTGAAAGCCATTACCAGCAAACTCAGCTGCGCTGGTCACTGCCGTCTTCCTGGATGGGGACCACAAGACAGGCCACATCAATGGCTAGAGACATTGTCAGACATGGCCCAGTCGCGCCCTTAATGGCGCTCATGCATCCAAGCTATTGCCTTCAGTCCACAGCTCCCTTCTCAATTCCCCTGATTAACAGTCCACCTACAGTGCTGTATTTACGCACTAGTTTATCAGCTCCCGCCTCCAATGCGCAGCTACCTACCCCACCTCCCCGAATAATCAGTGGACGGAATTGTGGCAGCTACAACCCATTCGACAAGCACGCGGTGATTACAGCTGATAATGATGATGATGAACGAATAAACAGCACACCTGGTGAAAACAGGTCTCACATATTGTGCCATAAGCATCTTGCCAGGTTAAACATCCTATTAAATAAAAATAGTGGTAGATTTGGAAAGCAACAACAGAGACTTGTTGTTTTCATTCCGTCAAATTTTTAATCATTTTTCACTTGTGTACGTATTTGAACTCCAAGAAATGTAGTCTAGTTTGTGAGCTGAACACAGGACGTTCCCAACAAGCTGTTTTTTTTCACGAAGAGATAAATGGCTGCATTGCACTGGCCGGATAGCTCAGCAGTTAAAGCAATCTAATGCGTACCACGGCTAGATGTTTTTTTAGATTGTTCAGTCACTGTGTCTATTCTTCTACCTCTTTCTACGGAGGTGAACTCGAAACAGAGCTACTTTGGTACTTAAAATAACCCACCACGCCGCTATAGCCCCAAGGACGTCTTTAAACCACCGTAACCCGTGACACAGGTAAGATATCAGTTCGTAACCAAATGGACAACGTTTCCTCTATGAGTATGAATCTTGAGCTCTTAAGGCAGAAAATAACAATGGGTCGCTTGTGTTAGATCACCGCCTCAGACGAAGTCTCCCTCAAACGCGGTGGTGGCAACAGATGAACAACGCACAAGTTGGACGATTTTCTGTGGAAAACTATATAACTTCAAATAGAGGAACATCCTCTGATTGTTGGAGATGTCTTATTAATCCGTCGCCCGCACTGAGTTAGCTCATGTGCGCAAACAAGGGAATTTGTCCTTTTGATCTGGATCTATACTTTCACCGCACATCAGTATCCTTTAAATGTGGTTGCAGCTGGCACCCATTTTATTGTAGTCTCCAATGCCGTTTACTCGGAAGGCATCCTTCGAACTTGTCAGAGCCACATCTGCCGGTCACTTGATGGGCTCAGTAAGTGTGAGACCCGGATCGTGCTTGTTCACGACTGATTGGAGTAATTGAACCAGCAGGAGTGTTGAAATTAGTGATGTGAAAGTGGATTCAACAAACACCGCGACCATCTATGACTAACCAGTAGGACAGCACCACAAATACCGACGGAAAGGGTGCAGCAGGATACGGAACCAAATCATCCGAGAGGCGACAGAAACTATTAGTTACCTGAAAAGCCTCATGTACGGTTTCATGACGATGCATCTATATCGATTGTAATTGATGAGATGAACGAACTATTTACTCAAGATACCCTAAAAGTTGTCAAATACATTAGCTCAAGGAGCTTTGTGATTAAATGATAAAACCGTTGAACACCGATTCAGATTGAAGGATAAATGATTGTTTAAAAAGGCGACGATTCTGAAAGCTGTCCTTTAGAGTATTGAAATCGAATCGTGGACCAGAAATTCAGCCCCTGATGCATCTGGAACACCTGTCAAAAGCTAAATACATCCGGAGAAATTCAATACATGGAGACGACCTGTTCAGCATTATCCAAGAGCTCACCCAGCAAGGCTGAAACCAAAGACTAGGAGTTCAAATTATTGGTTGGGAGGACGGGCGCGGAACCTCCCTAGAGTTTTGTTAGGATTGAAATGCTGATGATTCTCGATAAGGGAATGCTGTTCAGAGCAGATTGGTTTCACTCACACGAGAAATCACACAGAAAATAACCTGAAACAAAGACCACAGAAGTGCGCGACCTGCTGCAATAAGTAAAATTTGTCATTTTGTCTCGAGTAATATTCCACGTTTAGAGCACATGATGCGAGTAAATTTCGGATGGGAGTCAAATAGAAAAAAACTAATACGGAATAAGAACAAAAATAGCAAATTTTTCCGAAGATTAGGTAGTTCACTGAATGGCCACTTAGTTGTCGAGTAGCTCTATAGGATTTAGTTGGCGAACACCCCCTCCCCCATCGAATAAAAATCTTATAGGGGGATCAGTTCGATCAGGTCCTACGAGTGGTTCCCGCTGATGAGGATCAACATATGTACAAATAATTATATTTATATATGCTAATCCCTCTCAGCGGATCCATTTGGGTACTTTTGTAGGATTTTTATCCAAGGAGCTTAACCAAAACCGCTAGTGTTATGCGTGCTACTCTGAATGTTTTTCAACGTAGGGAGAGCCTTGATCGAAACCTACTACTTGATCTGGGATAGTTAGTTATGTCTCGACAAAACTCTACCGTGTAATTCCGTAAAACTCGCTGGATATCCGATTAAAAGCAACCCCTTAGGTCCCATTTCGTGTGTCAACATAATATGTCTTTGTGTATTTCAAGCTGCACCGGCCTAACACATATTCTGATCCCGAAACCCATGCCTCTCCTCACACAGGCTTCAGTTGAGCTGATTTCGAGTATGCGACACGGCCAGATTCTACTTTGGACAAAAAGGGCAAATCCATTCCGCCTCGGAATGCGAAGATGCAGGTGATAACTTCACAAACCTAGGCACTACCCAGATTTGCCAGCGGAAGCATTCCGCCTCCAAACTATAACTTGGTAAGATTCATTAACCTGTGGGTCAGAGCTATTTGACAAATGTTTACTGAAATTCGACACCCTAGAGTAAAGAAATGAGCCTCAACATCGCTGGCCCTTCACTATGCTTTCGCCAAAAAGTGATATCCGAACTGCAAACTTAGCCTGCTCACCCCATTTTGTTCCGATCGTTCCGCTTAGGGCTGAACAAGTTACGAAAACGCATGGAGGGTTCAAAAGGCATAGGATTTTTTTGTGGCAACACAGTCTAAAAAAACGATAAAAAGAATGGAGCGCACCAAAAGAATCATGCAACAAATCAAAAGTAATTGAAGGTTTAACAAAGACGAGCGATACAGTCAAACTGTAAAATAAAAATTATGCATAGACCATTTGTAGGCGGATTCTAAACTAATTATTTGACGTGACCAGCAGTAAGGAATCTTGAGAACCAAGCTAATGGATCGTGTACGAGGGTGTCAGATATAGCAGACCGAGAAAAGTGCTTAATAAACTGCATGATAGACTGCGCTGTTGTGAGTCCAAACAGAAATCCTCCCAGTATGATGTACAACATTGCCATCGCAATGCCAGCGCTTGATTTGGCGCTTAGATTCCCGGGGGACTGTCTCAACAAAACGTTCAGAAAACACAGTCCTGGAATAGAACAGAGAAGGTTTGAGTAGTAAACAGTGGACCGCATGTCACTTCAAAGATAGAATACAAGTATAGAAGCATATGCTCCAAATTTCGCAAAAAAAACAAGTCCTAAGAACAACAGAGCTCGATTAGAATGCTCGCGGTTTATAACATCGTATGGTGAGTCTTCTTTGAAA
>NW_008751804.1:942968-969533 GCF_000715545.1 Opisthorchis viverrini
AAGCTTGACATGTACGTAGGGAGAAGTACTTCTGATAGTCTAATCAGCTGAACCAATGAGCCGACCTCAGGTGTTGACCTCGCAGACTCCGGTGTGAAAAGGCCCTAGAATGCTGCGACACAGATGGCTTCGTGAATTTAGGTTTTGACAGGCAGAGATCAGGTCAGTCCAGAGCCATCGATATTGGCTGCAGCATAGACTGAGAATCTCTAGTCTCTGTGTTGAATTTCTCATACCATTTTGGTAGCTGGTCTTTCGGGGAGTTAGGGAGTTAATTGATTGCCTTTAATCTAGGGTTTCCTGGTCTGAATATCAACTTATGCGTTTATGAGTGGGGAGAATATGGTTGGAATAAATCTCCCAAATTATCGAACAGAAAGCTCGAAATGACCGGACACCCTTGCGTAATGGATTGAGTAAATTAGGGTCACCTGTGTAAGGACACTAAGTTCGCGTGCTTATGGAACCCGTAAAAACAGTTTGCTACAAAGCGGGTATAAAGTACACGTGGAAGTAGCTATTGCATGAGTTGTAAGGGATGTCAGTCTTCAAGGACAAATTTACGTACCTGTATAAGGAATAAGAAACTCTTCCGCAGATGCGCCCGCCGACGGAATTTCTAGTCTGTCGACAGTCTGCAGGGATTTCGGTTCAGTTCGGAGTGTTAGTGGTGTGCACAATAAAGTATCTTCTGGTGTTCCATTAGTTGTCTCATGACTTGAATCGATTCGGCGTCCATCCGCCTTACGAAGTTCTCGGACTACAGGCCATCCCTTCCCTTGCAAACCAATTGTGGAACAAAAAATCGTACTCTCAAGTGACTTGTTCCCTTTAACTGAGATGATGGGCAAGTCTAAAACAGCCAACAGTGCACCCATAGTTTGGACACACGACAGAAAGGTCACTTTTGAGTAATGAGGTGAGAAGGAAATTGTACGGTCAGTGAACTGACAGTAAGGCTGCTTATGAGCATCTGCGTCCAAACAGACACAGTCAACTACAACCTCCGTCTGCTCATAACTCAGAGCAAATTGGTCTAAACAACAGTGCATGGGTTTTGCTCTAACAAATACATAAGCGCAATTTTAACTGCCAGCACACAACGATTGAAGTGAAGAAGGTTGTGTAGGAAATCGAACCAAGGAAATCAACAGAGCAATCGGTCACCTACCTGGGAACACCAAAATGAATAGTCCAGCGATCCCACCAAGGAGACCAATAACCAGCCCTATGTCTGGTGCGAACAAAGCGAACACGAGGCTGACGAAGAACCATGCTGTGGTGGATACGTATCGCCATCGGGGTTCAATATGGTTCCAGTTTTCTCTGGCCCACGGAGAGTAGCGCAGAACTGTCGTTTGTATTGCAGACCTGTATGGATTTGGGGTGCGGTAAAGTTGTACGACCATAAACAAACGTGTACGTTTAAACTGCATAGTAAGAGTGGCAGCTTCTGAGTCACTTCGATTCGACAGAAAGGGTTCCCCGTAGTAAAACAGTAATGATAATAGTCACGTGCGAAATGGTTTTTCCGGGCTTAATCTATTTCACAGTTTTTATAAGTATCCAAGACCTGACCCAGTAGTGGCAGATAAGTGGTTAAGGTGCGGACTAACAAACCGGGAGGTCCGTCTGTCGAATCCAACCTAAACATCCCGACTGCTTCTGTTTAGGCCCTCGTGCTTCCCTCGGTTAACACGGCAGCTGGGCACTGAAAGGGTGCTACAGATGGATGGTTATTATTTATTATTAAAAAAGAAGTCTGATAGTTCAATTCTTCTCTGGATATCTCCAAATGAGTCCCCAGACTGAAGTGAATTGAAGGTTGTAAGTTTGGTTGCCAACTCTGTGCGTCGTCATTTACTTTGCCCTAATTGCTTTCGAGTATTTATTAAGAGGCGAAATGAAGCCAGTTAGAGGCTGGAGCGAAGCTCTGCGTGTGTCTGCTGCGGCGAACTCAATGAACTTACGTTGGATGAGATGACAGAAGTTAAGAAGCCCGAATGAGCACTGAGAGCGAGACTGATATCGTTATTCTCTGCCTGCGAAGTATGTCCAACATTGCATTCACAATGAATTTCAATAAAACACCAAACCAAACCCCAGGTAGCCCAACGAAGAACATCATGAAATTGTGTTTGGAAGACCCGCGTCCAACTGCTCTGCAATGGCGCATGGTTTTCGATTGCCACCCACCCACTCCGTTCGGAAACGTACGTTTGTTGTTTCATCAATAGAAATGAAAATAGGCGGGATTTGAACATCAGATCGTCGCCAGCCAGAGGTAATTATAACGAAGTAAACTGCCGCAAAGTACTCCATAACTCCATAACAACAGATGTTCGGTTGTTTCACTTGGAAAAAATAGGCACCAAATTCAAACTGCCAATGTATTCGGTAGGAAGTGCACAATGCGACCAAGATGAACTTCTAACTGAACAATTATATGGTTTTAATGAAATGGGTAGTTCACTCGGAACGTGCAAAAAGAGAACATAGATCCCCCAGGGTACGGACCGGAGACGGCCAAGAGATTTTTTAGTTAACAAAAGCTTCAAGGGGTCAACTACGAAAAGCTCTTTCGGGAGACTATTCGCCAGAGGTGCAAACTATGTCTGAACAACGTTTGCGGCGATCTAACATAGCTAGGTGATGGGATACGATACAGTTTATTCACATGTGAAGCGTATACAATGGAGCTAGCTGATTCACAGGTGAAGGCTGGACGAAACCGAGTCTTTAACTAACAACACCCGATGGGGACAAACTCTCTTATCCCTCTCAATGCTTTAAAGAACGGACTGCTCAACTACAGTTCAAGTGGAATGTGTTTTTTATATAGATTGGTAGCCCATTCGAATCAACTGTCACAATAACTATAGTTCTAAAGCTCCCAAGTATATACTACCTGGTGCAGGCGTTGAAAGTATGGATGCTAAGTTGGTACCCTGCATCAGACACATATTGGTGCGTGAAATCGCTTTACACTATGAGAACTAGATTATGTCTGATCACCATCCGAAACTACAGTAGAAGCTAGTCAAGTAGTTCGAACCAAATCCAAAAACCTATTTCATCAGGCTATTGTTTTCAATTTGAAAAAACGCGTACTATGACTGCATCAAATTGATGTATTTTGGCAGATGGTGACATCAGTGGGGATTGTTTATTCGTATCACGTGGTACCTTGAAGATGCCCTGTCAATGCACGAATGATATGAATGAATGAAATTACAGCAAAGGTCACTAGTAGACTCTAAATGTCGCGCATAACAGAACTGTCTGATTTTCCAAGGGATGTAGACCGTTAAGAGACCGTGGAGTCAAAACCGAAAACAACGAGAATTCAGTGGACTATAAACTGAACCGAACGAAGACAATCTAAGAAAAAAGATGGAAAGTAGTCCAACACTAACAGCCACCAGTCGTACAACTCACCGGCCACAGAAATGCAATATCGGATAGGTGGTATAGGTTTTGATGGCTAGCAATGCAAGCCCTGCAACCACTTCTGGTCGAGCGGGATAGTCAACGAGCACATCCGCGCTTACGTGGGAACCGAAACTGAGGTATCCAAAAACGCCTGTGGCAACATACGAGAGATAACATAGCAGAATGGCCAGCCCAGCTGTCAGGGCGAATAACCGGACATTTGGGCGACCGCGCATACACGCATAGACGGGCACGGCGCTCACATGACACTGAAAGCGATAAAATCGAACAAGTGCAAATTATAAACGCATGGACACTGAAACACACTACGATGAAGCCGAGAATCAAGTACCGATCGTGGAACTACGAAAACTGACCTATGAGAAGCGACGCAGTAAAGTGGCGGAAGTGAGTTATCCAGCTATATGCTACGTTTCTGGTGCTCCTGCACCGTCGTAAAGAAGCGAAAATGAGATTATGGGAAACAGACTAACCAATCGACCAATAATAAATCTTTGTACTTTCGTGGCAGAACAAGGGCAATGACAATGATGTCATGAAGGTAACAACTACGGTGAAGGATACCGTTGGATGCATCTTCCAGTGAAAATAACCATGGGGTGTTTCGTACCGGATTAGAGGATTAAACCGAGAAGTTCCGAAACATTCGCTACACAGTATATAGCAAGATGAGGGATGTATTGCTATTTCGTGGCTAGTGTAGTGCTGTGCCCTCTAGCTAGTGTGCTATGATAGTCCATTTCTTGAGACGCGCAAATGGTCCAGGACACTTTCGAAACCGAGCAAACTAAGACGTTGAAATTCACACGGACATTCACGAAATAGGGGACCGTAACACCGCGTGGCCAGGTTTTCGGCGGTATTATTTCAGGGTACCTGTTTTAGGCTAATATTATACTCGCATTATACTTCCACCAAAAAGATAAAAGTCCCAAAAGTCTAGATAATGGATGCATACAATGCCATATCGTAAGGACAGAAAATAGACTGTTCACTCTTGTGCATTCGTAAAATGGATAGACACGAGGCCAGAGTAAGTTGGAGCCACGGCAGGGCAGTAATCGTTGATCTCAGTTCCATTTGGTTGCAAATGACCAGTAGGGTTCATGCGCGTCCAGCTGTGAACGCATACATCCCAAACCTACAGGTAGATGGTCCTCTAATCGTGATTGCGGAAAACGTAGTCGTTCATTGAGCTGTAGCACCCTTTCGGTGCCTACCTGCCATGCCACCAGAAGGAAGTACGACGGCCAGCATACTGCTAGGTTGCCCAGGCCCAGACAGGGAAGTCGAGAGGCAGAGTTCGGGTTCAAACCACGGACCTTCCGGTCAGTAAATTCTTGCCCTAACCGCTGAACTATCTCGTCCCTTTGAAGCAGATGGAGATCACTTCTCGACCAGGGTGGCTTTTCTCGACCTATACACCGAGGACGAATGGTCAACTGATTAGAGTCGTGTGCAAGAGCTATCTGCGACAAACCAATCAAGCCGTCAGCTGCACTTTGTGACTGTCTCCTACTTAGTTCCATTATCATAGGCCAAGGCAATTGTTATACATGGTCTACTGTTCACAGTCGACAACAAGATCGATTATGTAGACAGTAATAAGAAGCCAAACACAATGCCTCAGTTTAAGAGAACTGGTGATTCATCCTTGAAATAGATATTCCAACGTGAAAAGTTGGGCAACAGAATGCACAAAGTCAACTAAATGGGGTGATCCGGAAGCACGACTACAACTAGGTAAAGATTGGTCTATGGAGGCCAAGTTAGGACCAGAACTTCTACGGGCTGTTTTGTGAATAGTGGGCTCGATGGTGCGGACCGATGACTGCGACCTCAACTCCGGTGTTTTATCAGTTTGATGGCGCAGGAGAATTCACACTGACTACAGTGGGTTGACGTTAGGGTTGACTTAAACTGAGTGTCGTTATTGCGTTGTTGATGTGTTTGACTGTCCTCGTTCAAACCCAAACCAGTTTGTGTTCGGTCACAGTCTGAAAAGAACGGGAGGTCGTCCGACCCACATACATTCTGGTATCATTACAAACTAACGAAAAAATCAACCTTGAAGAGACATGGACCATTTCCGTTTTAAGATGTAGTTTGTGAGCCGTTGCCATGAGGTGGGGTAAGTAATCCCTCAGCGTTGAAAATGACCGTATTGACACTGACCATCACCGCGTAGCCGACCTACAGGCTAAGTCATTTTTTCTTAGTAATGTGGTGGTTTGAAAAAAGACGGTGATTTTCTGGGCACCACATCTCCCGTTCAGAGATAAATCAATGCAGGCTCGCGCAGCCATCAAACAATATTAATCTCGAAACTCACGCAATATGAAATATAAAGAGCTTAGATGAACCATACTCATTCGACCCGGTTTTTGGGTTTCCATTGGACAGGTTGAGATGGCTGACTCAAAAATCAAGCCTTATTTTTGATAAAGACTTCAAAAATTGCCAGCAGTGTTAGTGCTGATAATATGGAGATATGCAGTACGCGGAAGACTGAGACCAGATCTTGAAAAGGCACTTGGTATAGGCAAGGAATCATGTTGGTAATGTGGTGAACTATTGGTAGCTCGGGTGAGTTTATTGGTTGTTGATCAGATGGCTGCTGATCTGTTCGCCGAGCTTGGCAATTGGCTTGCAAATGTTTCGTCACCATACGAGGAGACATCATCAGTGCGCAGTTGGGTGATCAACAACCAATCATTTTTTATTAGTAGCTGTATGAACGCAGGTTCCTTCGGCACGTTTGCAAAACTTGACAACATAGTGATGGGTAACTCCAGGTGCCTGGAGATGACCACTTCTGGGTAGCCATTTTCAATCTATTTTTGGGCTAGGGATCGGAGTTAATGTGTCGACAGACTACAGTTTTCAGTTTCACTATACGTGCATTCCCATCTTGTCGAGAAAACCGTAAATGTAGCTTTCGGATACATGTACAGTTAGATTGGATTGTCACCGCTGCTTCCATTTATTGGATAATCTCCTCTGTTGCTGACCGAAAACTGGACGATGCACGTGCTGAGTTGCAGTGGAGTGGAATATTTTCAGCATCGATGTGTGAACCAGGTGTGACAAGTGTCATTAGCCCATCGACTCCAAATTCCCGGGGATGTTAACCCGGACATCGTGTAATATCATGTAATATCAGCCGACTGCGACTCCGTACCTCTGATAGATAAGAATTGCGCTTTGAGCGCGAGAGTAACCCTTCAAAATAGACTGATGGAACAGGCGAACGAAGACTGAAATACTGGATGTGGACTGTGATGTATTCAACTGTTCTACGTAATCCATCTGAAGAGGTCACTGTCTTACTGTTGTCGATTCGTAATACGTTATGGGAGACTACGAGTGCTACGACCTGATTAAAACTACCATCCGTGTCCGAATCACAGTTATCTACATTTGGGGTAAACCCGAGCTCGAGGTAGGGGTGGCAGCAAAATAGAAAACGGACTGAATGAGGGTTGATATGAATAAATGTGTAATTTACGTATCACAAGTCGTTGTTATACTAACCTGATAACCAAAACATATGGCGGGTAGCACATAAAATATGTCCGACAAATGTGTGGGTCTGAGAATGGAAAAAGAAACACAGAGGTTATGGTGTGTCCAATGGATGTGAGCAATTGTTCAGTGAGATTCTTGGGATGAGATGTAAAAGAATCATTATGCAGGGAGAAGTGTCAGGACATTGTGAGCAATTGTTCAGTGAGATTCTTGGGACGTTCAACAAACGGATGAGATGTAAAAGAATCACTATGCAGGGAGAAGTGTCAGTACATCATGGCAAAGGCAGCGTTCAAACGAAAACGAGTGGGCACAATTCAAATATAGCAGTAAAGCAATACTCTTTAAGGAAACATGTGCCACCGAAAGCCACAAGACAAATCCTAAAGTACTTTGCTCACTTTGTCCCTTCATTTGAAATGGAATCGTTTCGTTTCGTCTGCAGTGAAAGCAACAGCTTATCCATGACTGAGCTGCCCTAGCACGAATTGGGTAGTCTGCGGGAAGGTTGTCCGTGACCAACCACATCACTGAGAGCGGCCGATATTTGTAGTAGTTAAGTAAACGCGAATAGGAACCAAAACAAGGTAAAATGTACCCCGCTTTAATAGAGAAAATTATGGCAATTATTGGGGTATCAGAAAGTATCCAATACCATACAATACGTCACCTCAATCCGTGTTCAAGCTTCACTATCCCTGATTCGCACTTCAGCAGTGACGAATTCCAGTGTCATATTTGGCGTGTAGTCTGCTCAGGTTCAGACAAACCGCTGACATGGTTGGCTCGTGATATCAACCACCTGAAGTTAAAGTTGACCAATGAATATGAAACAATGACGTAGGACACATGCATTATGCATGTCCAAAAGAAGCGCTGTTATCTACTCCGAACTCTTGTTGCCGATAAGTTTGCCGGGACAGGCTGCGACAACATGAAATGAAGGTAACTACTGTCAAAACGAGTGTTGTACGATGTTTGAGCTTTCCTGGTTGAGGTCAACGTGATGATATCTGAATGTGTAGAAATCCCCCGAACTCTTGTTGCCGATAAGTTTGCCGGGACAGGCTGCGACAACATGAAATGAAGGTAACTACTGTCAAAACGAGTGTTGTACGATGTTTGAGCTTTCCTGGTTGAGGTCAACGTGATGATATCTGAATGTGGTAGAAATCCCCACAAGGCAGGGACGTGAATGGGTTTCAGTGGCGAGCATGCTGTCAGTTCCCATTCTGATTATCTAGCCCAGGTTTGTCTTGCTCCATAGTTACGATCATGTGTTTATTTCAGTATATATTTTTTATTTTTGTTTTTATAGGTAAAAGGGCTTCTTGCAGTATGTCCTTGCTCCTCCCCATTCTGTCCGTTCTTCACTACGGCCTTCACCCTTCATGACTGTACAGCAGTCAATCGTCAGTTTCCACTGCTGGAGCTCATTCATCACGATGACGTAAGACATGTTTTTGTGGCTTACTCTCTTCGCAACTGAACTTCCTCTGTGGGGAGCCGTTTTCTAATATAAAAAAAACTACACATTGCCAAAACTGCCTACACGATGCGCTGGTTCTATCTTGGAAGAGAGTACTGTGGAACTGCGACATGTCTACAAACGGCAAGTATCTTATTCGTTTGCATGTTGTTTCGCGCACGCAAGTCCCACTTCTCTCCCTTCCCCAAGCAGTTGTCCGCAGTACACGTCTGCTGGGGGTCATCCGGACCATCTTAAAGGGGTGAGGCGCATCCTGAGGCTCACCGCAAGCCCAGTCCAAAAATAACGAGTGCAAAGGCTTTCACTCCTTCCAGTTAACAGAAATTCATCGTTAAACTCAAAGTAATTCGTCAAACAGAAGTTCGGCAGTTCACAGATATCATTCATCAGTCCACTGACGACGTCCTAACCCCCCTAATGAAGCAGTCTTCCAGATGACTACCGCTTTTGGCGAAGCAGACCGGCATTCAACAGTGGAATCATTATTAGAGGAGATATGGGTCCAAAAAATAGGGATGAACATGAGTGCTATATACAAAAAGGCAGTCAAGGGACAACATCCCACATCCGGCAACTCACACTGGGCATAAAGAGCACACAAACAGAAGCATGAAACGAAGTAGAAAGGAACGAAGGATAATCTACACAATTTGAAATTTCCAAACCAACTGACAAAACGGTGAGGACATGTGTTACGAGGCCCATCGGACCATTTCTAATGTCAGTCGTTGGGAGAGTGCCGCAGTTCTGTGCTGGATAGAGGTGCACATTAGACGGCTGAAATTATATTTGCATACGAACAAGGAATAACCTTAGCGTTGATTCTGTACTGACAAAATAAACGGAGATAGGCCCAATAACGATTCGCCCAAATGACACATTCTACCTACAGGTCTTATCACAACACTAAGCTGTAGTGACCCAAACATACCTCGCATTCTTAACCACAGTTAGCACAGTGAACTTCGTAACGGCTTTTTACAAGGTTCTTATAGCTGATCACACATAACATGTCTGTTTCAAAGGATATTCAATGCCACGATGGTAGGTGGTCGGAGGATATATTTAAAAAGGTCACGAACAGAAGTAGTTCTGCAAGAATGTGCAGAAATTTTGAAAGTGAGAGTGGTTAGTTTCCACTATATGCTGTTTGGGATTGCGTTGGAGACAAATTATTATTTTGACACAGATCGAACACGTTCTAATTATTCGGTGAATTGGTCGCCTAAAGCAGCCCCCATCGCGCTTCATGACGTGAGCATTAAAAATTTCGTGATCAGACACCCTCACAAACTATTGTGTTCATTATCCAACATAGCTTATACAACGCTCACATTGCCCAACTTCATTCGTGTTGAGTTGGATAAATGTACCACCAGCGTGTTTTACCTTCATCCGAGCGCACGCAAAGCCAACGTTGGTAAACAAGTGGTTCCTTGTGGAATTGTGATCGAGGAAAACGTGATTTACTCTATCGTATGTACGTGCCGACCGGTGTGATATAAAGCAAGGCTTATGTAGTCCTGCGGCTATTTAATCTCATTCACCATAAAAGCACCTCAACCTTTTTCCCGAAAAACCAAGTTACAGAGTCGACTATACACCGAGTGAAATTCAAATCACACACTGTAATAATAATGAACAAGTAGAAAGAGCCACAGAACAGCAGGACTATCGAGGCGAGATGGCTCAGTGGTTAGAAATTTACTGACCGGAAGGTCCGTGGTTCGAACCTGACCCCTGCATCTCGACTTATCCTGTTTAGGCTTGGATAACCTGGCAGTATCCCAGCCCCCGTGCATCCCTCGGGTGGCATGGCAGCTAGGTATCGAGAGAGTTTTACAGCTGAACGATTTATTAATTTTTTAAATTCAACTCCAAAACTTCGGCGACTCATTACAAGCAAAAAAGAAACCTGTCAGATTAAAAGCACTATAGTCCTCACTTCCTGAGACGCACAATATAAGTGGACCACACGGCTAGCATAAAAAACAAATCGATCATTTACGACAGTCTTATGCCATATCGCCGCTACGCAAAACAAGGGGTGTACGAGGGATGATATACTACACAGTCATCCGACTACAGAACATCAGCACGTGAAGAGGCGAGGATAGGTTCGACTTTCCAGTAGGTGGCTCGCATCCTAATAAGTGAGATGTCCTCAAGCTTAGTATCCTTAGTAATGAGCACAAAACACTCAGCCGATATTTCAATTGACCCAAATTCGAATTTCGGGCACAGACAATGACCATTAAACTTGTGTGTAGAATTACCTGGTTTTGATTGGTCCTGGTGGTGGTAAGTCAGTGAAGTATTCCGCCACAATCAGCACGCCAATGTAACACACACCAAGAACACCGACTGTGCTGGCAGTAGAAAAACAATGCGAATTCATGGATGTGAATGCTATTAGAACAGAAAAAGCAACAGTGCGTATTCCGAAATTTTTTACAGAAGATAAACAAAATAACGGCAAAAGGTTACGCTTAAAGAAGTCGCGGATGCAGACGATCTGTTACAGTTCTTAATCCAACTCAGAATGGCGATGTGTGTTAACTGATACAGCAAACACGTACTAGATGAGCAATTTTAGTATACAACTAGCGCACCAAGTTTCAATAAAACTTCATGAATTTAATTTTCAGTGATTTTCCACTAAACAGTAACGGATATCAAGACCTCAAAAACCTAACAAGCATATTAATCAGTAACTGAGGAAAACACCACGTGTGGTCTATTGGGATGCGCATAGAGGGTGAATTGTGGTCGTTGAGCATTTCCTCGCTGCCCTCAAGGTGAAATCCAACCATAAGGTGCTATCCGGCCTCTCCACAATCCCCCCCCCCAAGCCGAAAGATACATTTTCGAACTGACCGGGCTTTATATACTAAACATGGGACAATAGCGACGCACGTGTATTTCGCACCGCCGAGTAAGTATGATTGCCAAGAATAAGCGGTTAATCGTAGAAACAGCAACTGAACAAGAGGACGAAAAACTAGGATCGGAGACAACTTGGAGTTATGTCGCACATGATATGGCTGAGTTCATGTGATAAAATTAGTTGTTTCAAAGGTACGCTTTATTCAGACAAGACAGTTCAGGAAGGGATCCACAATGAAACTAGTAGCAATAGACTTCCTGACATCAATTAATTGGTTAGATAAGGTGAGGCGTAAAACCCGCTGTGAATCCGGTCTGCCGGTATCATTAACTCCCCGTCCATCCAGTGTATGTACGTAGTTCCCCCTCCGGTAAACGATCTCCTAACACGTATCAATTTGCTCAAGAAAATGATTTAGCGATACAGAAACCCTGCTTCAGAATACCACTTATAAGCAAACCCTCCAGAACGCAACGAACGCGTTATAAAGGACATCAACCCTAAAACTGTCAACTTTTTTATCGTAATCAAGTGGGATATTATCGTACTGTATACGTCTTCAAAGCTTGGGGAGCTAACGGCACAGTAGATAGTTAACAGACTCAATTAGCATGTTACGATACAACACAAGTCAGTTTAGTTTGAAGAGTAAGTGCCATAGGCGTTTTTATAGCTTTCATCATGAAGGTTCACTGAATGGGCAGGTTAAGTGTGATCCTGATTTTTACTAAACGGAAAGGGAGTGATTTTATTGTCAGACTCCTGTAAAACCTTCGTTCGAATATGTGTCTAGGGCTCAAGACGCCACTCGTTTGGGAGTCAGCGCTGATTGCAGTCTTAGTTTTAGTTATCAGAGGACAAAGCTGGCGTCTGCAATGCAAGCTTTCAAGCGGAGGAGGCCAACATCAATCAACTCTTCATTTTGGGATGAGTATGACCCCGTCACTTTGCGAAAGCTGTTGAACAGTTCACTAATTACCAATGCCTGTGATGTGTTTTAAAGTGGTTGGCGTGGAGAGTTCTGCTAATACAACATCCACATTTCCAGTGTTCCTAGTCTGCTTACTGTCATATTACTGTTGGCTGTGGTCCAGTTTGTGAACCGAGTTTGCGTGACCCCAAGTCTTTTTGGTAGGTTCGGTGCAGGTAAGCTTACTTTACCTATTTGTTTGAGACTCATCCTATTATACATTGCCACGGCGCTTATTCCGCTATTTGTGGGATCACTACGGGAAAATTTAATTTCCCTTCGGAGGACATACACTGATCAAGGTGACGCCAGTGGATTACTATTCGTGTACAAGAATCACTATCATTCGACAAATATTCCCATTTGCATTTCAAATTGATCTTCACGGAGGACTCGCCTGAATCTCTCGTTAATAATATTCTTCAACTGAATGTGCTGCAAAAAGGACACCTCATGTTTCAGCTGGTAGGATATTCGAGATACCGGGGTATATTTCCATAAGGGAAACTACTCACAAGGTTGCTGAAAACTGTTTTGAGAGTTAGTGTTTTTATCAGCCCAACAGTTTAGGAAGGGACAACAAGCGAAATACCTGCGACCGACGGCCTCAGCGACTTCAAACTGGTATACATCCCATTGCCATCGGCAGCTACATACCGAACGGTGGTACTACGGCGGTAGTGGCTGTCCCAATGATCCTGCCGTCTGATAGTTCCACCCACACTTATCTGGCTTCCTCACAACGACAGGACGACAAAGCTAGGACTCTCGATCTTTGTCATAGAGCTTTGTGCATATCTGCATCTATCTGCCATACTACATGTGCACACAGTAAATAATTAGCAGAAATACATTCTTGTTGATAGGTGGCAATTTTCAATTCCATCCAATCAGTGGATTTTAGAAATAGACAATGGTCGGTTATGGTGAGGTCAAGTGTAGTCCGGGAAGGAACGCAGTCCGGGAGAAAGTTCACTGAACATTTGAATGAACTTGTGAAATCCACTGGACAAGATTCACTTAGACCGGTCTGCTTGGGTCAGGTAAGCTACAATCGTGCTGTTGACGTCTTCACTCATCTAGGATTCTGGTTGGCCAACAGTTCTGAGACAGGTGGCATTACACCACGTTGATGTAAGATTGGGTGGTGGAGTTTGTAGTTCCTCCTACTGTAGTGTGGGAGTTCTCTGAATATTTTGTTTCAGTTAATCTATTACTGCGAATTACTGTTGAAGACACTTTCAGCCTGGAACTGAAACTTCCTGAGGCCGCTTCAGTGGTGCGTAAATTGAAGTTAAACAACTATTACTGTTTTCGAGAAACACACTTTTGCAAATCAATTTGGTTTTCACGAGAGACTCAACTGAATCTCTTGAAAACTAAATTGGTTTGCAAATGAGTGTATTTCTCGAAAACAGTCCAATTTGGGTTCAAGTAGAACGTAAGGTTGACGGAAACTAGGGGACTGAGCCTACCTGATGAGCCCTGAGAAGGGCGAAACCGGTCGTGGGCTGTCGAAGAGTTTTCAGCAACCTTGTGAGTAGCTTCCTTTATGAACTAGTATTGTTCTTCACGATCGTTTGTTGCATTGCATTCTGGAGGATGTTGAACATTAGGGGAATTCAGAGAATCCCACTATTCAAAATGAATCTCTGTGAAACAACCGATAGCTACGACCCTACGCGTAATTCTATTTTCCTTGTAAAAACGTTTGTCACTATAGAGTCCATAAGGACAGATATCTGAGATAGCATAGAATGCTTCGGCTTCCAGTAACCAGCATGATAGCCCGTCCAGACAGTGTTTTCAGATCATTTGTTGGCCTTTTGTGAGGTTTAAAAGCCCCGACCATATTTTGATGAAATACTGGAAATAGATTTTCACCGGCTTAAACGATCACTTACCTGGCGAATCGAAGGAAATCAATGCGTTTTGGTATGCATAATGGCAAAATAATCAGAATCGAAGAGACGCTGATAATAAATTTTCTATCCAAATACCACATACGCCGCATAGATTCATCGGTAAGTGCATAATCAAACACTGAAAAAGCATGTGAGAGGAGAGAAAAGTTGAGGGCGAAAAAAACCATGGGAGAATGTGTGAAAAAGAAAGCATAAGGGACAACAGTAAACTATAACTAAGGGAAGCCAGTGTTCGGAGCTATTCTTGATATCACCGTTTTGACTACCAGTCACGTAAAAAGTGAGAAACCAGACCGATCTTGTGTTTGGTGTTCCAGACAGAAACACCAGGCGGTCTACGGACCGTTTATGATAAGAGGCACGAATGAGGATTGAGCTTATAAGTCTGTCAAATAGAAATGTCAAGATATCAACCGTGTGAAATAGCAAGAAATGCCTGATTCAATCAAAAGCCTGTTTTTTTATGAACGATCGAAAATGAAATCAATACGGATAGGCGATTCGTAACGATGGTGAAAACAATGGAAATGAACCAAAGCTGGCAAGTAAGAAAATACTGATCACATCATCACATGTAAACGAAAACACGACACTGCTATCCGGAAGTGCATGCAAGGACGTATCCTGCGCTTCTGCGGTTACAAAACATAAGACAGCTGAAGACTTTATTCCCCATCCGAAAAACCTAGTTGTCTCCATACTGCTCAGCATGAACGAATACAAAAAAGGTGGTCTGGAAACACTTTTGACACTGAGCAGAGTTAAGCAAGGCTGTTTCTAGACGACGATACTTTCTACAGATTTGAAATACCAAGCCATCGATGGAAATGCCTCCAGATTAACTAAAATCTGTCTGGCGCCATCGACTTGGAAGACAGGACGGAATGACCAAAGAGTAAGAAGGACGTCGTTAACGTGAGTCTTCCTGTAGTGTAAGGCATAAGGTGACCGAACCTACTTTCCTTCAAACTGTCAAACTCGAATTCGCAATTCTTGATATAGATAATACTAGCTCGAATACGAACAGTTATCTACCAAAAATCGATGGAAATAAACGAATTTTCCATTCTAGCAGCGTTGGTACTTTATTTACGCGGAGGATCGGAACGATGTTCCTTGCTAGATATATGGATAATGATGTCAGTGATTCCTAAAGCTGTGAAGCACACACAGAAAACTCGCCAAATTAGAACGATAGGGGCAGCATTGTGCTTGCGCTTAGGTTGAGAGCACTTTTATCGATAGCTTGATGTTTCTAAATTCCAGATGACAGGCTTCCACAATGGAGATACCACCGAATGTCGTCGGTGACACCCAGTGCAACTAAATCTATGACATAAAGTCTGTAGGGCTGGTTATTGGTCAAATATTAGGAACATAACCATGAGTGGTAGCAACGCCAGAGTAAGAAAAAAGTGCCTAACTGGTGTAAAAGCAAGCAAACTTAGTTATGAGAGTCCTATAATAAAAAAGCGTCAGTTTGTCAAAGAGAAACTTTTATCAGCTTAAAGGCAACAGAATTCTTAGTCCATGGCCGTAGGTGATCGGACCATTTGTATGGCTGAGAGACTAATAAGAGGATCAGCTGTACTGTACCCGTTGGGAGGATCGTTCAGATAATCAAATCTCACGCACGTGAACGCCATACATCCATCAACGTATCCTATGGGATGTACTGACACACCTTGACTCTCGTGATAAATAATCGCTGTATAAAAAAAGAGAGCAGTACACTTAACGCTCACCCTTGTCCCACAGATCTCCAATGATAATTAAGTAGGTTATGCTGCAACCGAATGTGTAAACGGCAATGACGACAGAACAAATAACGTTTGTCCACTGCCCACAACAAGCCTCCACAGTCTCCTGGTAGGTACCGGTACCATTCTGATCAGCACAATAGGACAAAATAATCAGGGAACCGACAGCAACGACGCCCAAGATCTGGGATATGGGGGAAATGAGAACAAGCTGGTTACTGGAACGTTAATCAGTTTCAATAGTTCTGAGCACGAGGGATTCTTAGGATAATCATTTTGCCGGGTTAAAAATCAATACAGTGCAAATGTCCTTATGGAAGGTTACACAAAAAAATTTGTTACGCTCTAAATTGTGGCCCCATACACAAGAGGCATGAGGTTTGCGATACTTCTGGATTGCCACAGTGTAAATGGAGGAAACGCCTGCGCCATTTTGCTCCATTATGCTGGATGGAAAGACAACAGTAGTTGACCATCGAAGCCTAAGCCTTGGCACACTTGTCCTGTGGATAGGTTTCATTAGCTCGGCTGGGAAGGTCCGTAGCGAGACACAGCAAAAGTAGAAAACACACGGCCTAGTCTGTGTCGCTGGGAACAAGATGCTTTCAGCCCCATTACACGTCGCTCTCCTTGCGTGAAGCAAAAGGTGCGATATGATTTTTATCATCTCGGCAGTGTTGTAAGTAGTATGTATGTAACTAAAAGTTTGCTGTAAGGTGTAACCACAGAAATGCTTGGCTGATTCAGAGGTCATAAGACACTCAACTTATAGTGTTAGTCGGGAGAAATAGTACTAACTGGTTCGCTGTTAGCCTCAATACTCCTATTTTTACCTAGCACAAACCCATGCGAGCTCAAATTCAACTCGCCGAGCTGATGTGCTGTGAGAATAGGTACGCGAATTCAGATCGCCAACTTTTTAGTCGCTGCCATTCGGCTTACTGCAGTGACTTCAAGTGCTTTTAGGTACTGTGAGCTATATGACGGCTGCGCTACAAAAAGTCGCAGTAACTGGACTTTAAAAAAAACTGAGACCAGTAATTAGCTTAGGACCAGAGACCATAAAGGTACCTTACAAAATCAATAATAACTGAGACAGCGGACATGCCAGGATAGCACAAAACTTACAGTTTGAAAGGTGAGTGATATAGGAATGCCGCCTGCAAGATCGTAGGCTTGTGGAAACGCCAACAGGCTAGCGCCCAAGCCGGCGTTAACGATGATCATCACAGAGGCGTACCAGGAGGTGCCTACAGCAACTGGCTTGCAGGAGTGGAAAAAACATACCTCTTTCAGACCTTCCGAGCACTATTGGTGAATAGATAGAGACTGAAGACTCATTCATCAGACTCGCTGATGAATCATAGGAATCCGTTATACCTGAATCCATCAATTCTCACTAAAATGTGTAAAACAGAAACACTGAGCTTAATAGAAATATACTAATGCGCGTGATGTTTTCCGAGCACCTCAGGGAGTGCATTCCGCACGCAAAAGTATTATCCTTATGTGACATGTTGGGCTCATTCCATGAATCATAGAATCACTTAAGTCAGTAGCACCCGGTACAGCATGAGCTAAAAACCCAGTCTACCAATGGTGATTCACCGTGAAGCCATCATGACTATACCTAACGAAATTAAATTCGCCCAAAAATTCCTACTGGAATCACTCCGCCTTGACGATTTTGCCGTAGTTTCCCGAAATACTCAGGAATACTTCATCGGTCTCATGTATCCTAGGCCAACTGAACCAGTGGAGCTGTGAGTACGTTTTCACTGTTGTTTGAAGACGCTGAACCCGGCAGCCGACGCCTGTCACAACCGAATACTCCTCGGTCGGATAGGTAGTCCTAGAGATAGAATTACCGCCCCTGCTCAACTACAATCTTGACGCATGCACCAGCAACCGATGCAGTGTCAGCTTGGACGATCGTAGCTAAAACCTGGAGTTTTCATGAACTAGATAGCTGGCAGCGTGGAGGTTTCAGACATTCATGGAAGAATTGTTATATCCGACTGCTGTTCCCGCTCGTGTCTGGTGCCAGAAAAAGGATTCACCGACAAGGAACACAACAGCTTTATTGAAACAAGTTCAAAAGTTACAACGGCCACGTGCTACATGAAGGGCAATTTTCGGTATTGATCTAGGCTTTCTGATAGGCATTTAGTGAATACCCATCAACATCGATCGTGCTCCTATGAAATAACTGAACGCTGATCATAATCGGTCGTGCTTCTGTGGAGTGCCTGAACACTCACCGGCTTTTACTGAATTGAATGGTTGACTGGTATGGATGAGACTTCGGTGGTTTTAGGATCTTAGTAGGTTCCGGGGATTCTGGGGTTACTTCCAGGAACCTGACCTCCTGATATAATGGTGAGAAATTGGACCAGTTATGTTAAAAACGAGTTTTGCTCCCCCACAATACTTCTACATATAATTCTCAAAAGCTCATGTTGAGACAGTTACCTCTAGATAGTTATTTTGTGACCCTTTTGCTTATCCAGTTAGGAAACAAGACAGGCAGTAGATGCTCGAAATTCTCAGCAGCTCTCCAATCCTCCTTCCTGGCAAGAGGTAAGAACAAAGAGTAATTTGCAGCATATATTCCTGGATTATCAACTACAGGTGTAATGTACGCGTGATTAGTGTTGTCACTAATGGGCTTAACTGAGATCACAGGCTAATAATCGTTCAGCTGTAACACCCTTTAGGTGCCTAGCTGCCACGCCACATGAAGGAGACACGAGGGCTGAGATACTGCCAGGTCTCCCAAGCCTAGACAGGGGAAGTCGAGAGGCAGAGGTCGGGTTCGAACTACAAGCCTTCCGGTCAGTAAATTCATGTTCTAACCACTTGGTCCATCTCGCCCCCAGATCACAGGCTAATCGCTTTTGTTTGACACGCAGATGTGGATCACAGAGGAACAGATGACCCGTGATCACAGATCCTATAAATAACGAATAAAATTCGACACAAAACGATGACGACAAAAACAAAGCCTCAAGATGGATTAAGATGGATGTTGGAAGTTACATGTATTAGGGAAGACGGAGTGTCAAACAGTTCCAAAGACTGGTCATTTTAGGAAAAACGATGAAAGGAAAATAATTCTAGATTCCGCAGTAGTCACGTGATATGGGCGATCGGATAGACAAAGACATACCACCCTACTGAAAGCTATTGGCAAAGGGACGAAAGAAGCAACCTCCGTGAAGTCTTCGGTTGTAGTAACTGTACAACAAAAGGAAGAGATCCTATGGTGCAACAGTGAGAAGTTGCTTGCAGATCATCAGTCAGCAAAGTGGTATTGACCAAGCATACGAGTTTATTTTGAACGAAATCAAGATATAAATAAGAAGAGGGAGCCCTTCCCAGAATATGGCAGCGGTAATCCGGAATGGGACGAATTCGGGATGAGATGAGAATCTGGACAAGAGTGAGAGAAAATTAACCTAATCGTCCCAGATATTTGTGCTGCGGGGACCCTGACATGTGAGGGTAAGGATTTATCAGCAAAAACTGATTGGAGATGGTAGCAGATCTCATTGAAGGGCTTAGGTCAGGAATGAAATTACGAAGGGAGATGGACACGTGAAGAGAGTTGGAAGATGATGACGATGTAACTCCGATACCTGTGGTGCCAGCGATATTATTTTGACAGCCAAGATTAAAATCAAATGTTGCGGTTCTACCTGCCCTACTCAATGTAGGCCCTGTCTAGGCCTGGGCAACCTGGCAGTATCCCAGCCCTCGTTCTTCCTTCGGGTGTCATGGCAGCTAGGCACCGGAAGGGTGCTACAGCTGAACGCCTTTCTTTTTCCCTACTCAATGGCTCAGAGATATAGCCGCTACGTTCTGTACATCGTTTGATGGATAGACAGAGCGTTCCTGAGATCAAATCCATGCTAGTCGGTCGAGGAGTGAAAAACTTAGAAGAGCTCGACTGCCTTCTAAGGTAAGTAACTGATTGTTCATCAGCATAATGATCTCTCGTGTCCTTCCATTCAGGCCACCACATACATGCGTCCCGAAACGATTCCCAACGTCCTGAGCCTACCAGATGCTGTCCTGCTACTCGCGTACATGCCTACTGTACCAAGACGAGTGTGTGGTCGACCGATATATGGATCAGAGGACACATCAGATTGACAAGTTCACTTCAATGTAACTCAGTGATCGAAGGAATAAATAGGTGTGCAGAAATGATAAATCATCCAACTCTTGCACTGGAAGACTTGTCGACAAGTGCTATATCGGAGGTGGTACAGCATGGTGGTATCAGCAAGCAATCATAGAGAAATGTGATATAACAATCTAAAAATCATGACTATGTAAACCATACTTTTCACGTCATTAACTGGTAATTTAGCCATATATTTTCAGCCCATGTACCGCTACACAAGAGACACGTTAATTGTGTGGGAATCCCAAGCACCGTCGTAATAGGTGTCCTCCGAAAGAACAAGTTTGCTAAAGTTGTGAGAAATGGGGCGTTTTCAACGCCTCTGTAGGTTCAGAACCGCGAAATACCATGTGGGTTCAATCATATTCATCACATCAAGACTCCTCAGTTTCCTCTTTAGTTTCGGCCGCTGCTTCCAATTTCCTACCTAAAAATACAAAAGATATTTCGGTCAACGCGCCACTGTACGAGCTCTTATTGATACCAGCAGCTCCAGAATTTTCACTTTTTCATCAGTACTACAACCTCATTACTGTAAAATATTTCCGTATGATTCTGCGATACATTCATGTTCTGTAAAAAGTTATTGCCTTGTGTCCATTCAGTACAAGGGTGCTACATATGAACGGTTCAAACATTGTGTATTACCGAACCTCTGTGCAGAAGTCCTTCTCACATGTGGCTTCTTGGAGTTACATGATAAAGTTGAAATTCCGTTCAATGGCCAACGAAGCAGCCTAACCGTCGTAACATCCGCAAAACTAGAATCCCCATCTCCAATCACTAATCTTCCAGAGGATTGCGAATCAATCACCACGAAATCTCGTCGTCATACGCCGGAAGACCAACGATTCATACTAACCGCAGTGGACTGAATGTACACCGATGGCATAATCGAAGTATCAAATTCTACACGGAGACTGCGAGTGCCGTAACGCGCAATACGAATCACAAGAGACACGTGGTCATAGACTACAGTCAGACCGTCAATCGCTTAACCTATCTTGATGCTTATCCTCCACCAAAACTGAGTCAAAAGACGGGACCGTTGCACGCTATACCATCTACAGTACACTGAACCTCAAGGTGCATATCATCGGGTTCTAATATTCTAGTCGGATAAGCCATTTAGTGCAGTCGAAACTGGCTGGAACCTCTACCATCTTCGGTGCATTCCTTACGGAGTGACAAACGGCGTTATGTGCTTCCAACGAACGGTAAACAATATCATCAAAGCCGAACAGGTGAAAGACACATCCGCCTAAATTGATAACGTTACTGTAAGCGGCAAAGCGAGAATGAACATGGTCATAATCTTAGGGATTTTCTCGATGTCACTAAAACAAACATTTCGTTCTGTACATCGTTTGATGGATAGACAGAGCGTTCCTGAGATCAAATCCATGCTAGTTGGTCGAGGAGTGAAAAACTTAGAAGAGCTCGACTGCCTTCTAGGGTAAGTAACTGATTGTTCATCAGCATAATGATCCCTCGTGTCCTTCCATTCAGGCCACCACATACATGCGTCCCGAAACGATTCCCAACGTCCTGAGCCTACCAGATGCTGTCCTGCTACTCGCGTACATGCCTACTGTACCAAGACGAGTGTGTGGTCGACCGATATATGGATCAGAGGACACATCAGATTGACAAGTTCACTTCAATGTAACTCAGTGATCGAAGGAATAAATAGGTGTGCAGAAATGATAAATCATCCAACTCTTGCACTGGAAGACTTGTCGACAAGTGCTATATCGGAGGTGGTACAGCATGATGGTATCAGCAAGCAATCATAGAGAAATGTGATATAACAATCTAAAAATCATGACTATGTAAACCATACTTTTCACGTCATTAACTGGTAATTTAGCCATATATTTTCAGCCCATGTACCGCTACACAAGAGACACGTTAATTGTGTGGGAATCCCAAGCACCGTCGTAATAGGTGTCCTCCGAAAGAACAAGTTTGCTAAAGTTGTGAGAAATGGGGCGTTTTCAACGCCTCTGTAGGTTCAGAACCGCGAAATACCATGTGGGGTCAATCATACTCATCACCTCAAGACTCCTCAGTTTCCTCTTTAGTTTCGGCCGCTGCTTCCAATTTCCTACCTAAAAATACAAAAGATATTTCGGTCAACGCGCCACTGTACGAGCTCTTATTGATACCAGCAGCTCTAGAATTTTCACTTTTTCATCAGTACTACAACCTCATTACTGTAAAATATTTCCGTATGATTCTGCGATACATTCATGTTCTGTAAAAAGTTATTGCCTTGTGTCCATTCAGTACAAGGGTGCTACATATGAACGGTTCAAACATTGTGTATTACCGAACCTCTGTGCAGAAGTCCTTCTCACATGTGGCTTCTTGGAGTTACATGATAAAGTTGAAATTCCGTTCAATGGCCAACGAAGCAGCCTAACCGTCGTAACATCCGCAAAACTAGAATCCCCATCTCCAATCACTAATCTTCCAGAGGATTGCGAATCAATCACCACGAAATCTCGTCGTCATACGCCGGAAGACCAACGATTCATACTAACCGCAGTGGACTGAATGTACACCGATGGCATAATCGAAGTATCAAATTCTACACGGAGACTGCGAGTGCCGTAACGCGCAATACGAATCACAAGAGACACGTGGTCATAGACTACAGTCAGACCGTCAATCGCTTAACCTATCTTGATGCTTATCCTCCACCAAAACTGAGTCAAAAGACGGGACCGTTGCACGCTATACCATCTACAGTACACTGAACCTCAAGGTGCATATCATCGGGTTCTAATATTCTAGTCGGATAAGCCATTTAGTGCAGTCGAAACTGGCTGGAACCTCTACCAGCTTCGGTGCATTCCTTACGGAGTGACAAACGGCGTTATGTGCTTCCAACGAACGGTAAACAATATCATCAAAGCCGAACAGGTGAAAGACACATCCGCCTAAATTGATAACGTTACTGTAAGCGGCAAAGCGAGAATGAACATGGTCATAATCTTAGGGATTTTCTCGATGTCAAACAAACAAACATTTCTTTGAACGATACAAAAAGCAGCTTTGCAACGAAAAGATTACTCTTCTAGATTACAAGGTCTCCAAAGGTGTAAACCTGATTTGAACGATACAAAAAGCAGCTTTGCAACGAAGAGATTACTCTTCTAGATTACAAGGTCTCCAAAGGTATCGGTAAACCTGATCGCCCTATAAGAGGACTCCCACAGAACGGAGTGGGTTGCGGTCGTCCCTTCGGACGACAGTCTCGTGATTCTCACTGGACGTGTGATCACAAGGAACAAGTCAAGGCAGGCTCAGCAAAGACCCGTGAGTTTGACCGCCTGCTGCTCACAGGAGATACCAGCATTTTCGAACAAAATTAATCCTTTATTTAAAAACAAAATATTTTCGCCTCCGAAGTGTCCTAATAGCATTTGAGAACCTAAATCACGAATTGGAGAGTGCAATAGTCGTTAGTGTCGACTACAGCATCCCCCTCGACGTCGAAACTGATGCGCCGGAAATCGCTTTTGGTGCATCCCTGAGCCATGATAACCGGCTGGTCGCCTTTTTTTAAAAGACCATGATCGTAAGCGAGAAAAAACATTCCGCTGTCGAAAAAGAAGCGCATGTTATCGTCCAAGCGATCCACAAATAGCACCACTACCTCCTCGGAGGGCATTATAAAATTATTAAGAATCAACATTCAGTTGCTTTTGTGTACGAGAACCGACAGAATAGTGAAATAATGACAAGGTTGAACGGTGGAAAATTGAATCGACGGAGTACAACTAGGTCGTCCATAGAACAGGAACGGACAACCGGATTGGCCATGCCCTATCTCGTAACATTTGTGCTATCACCGTCGGGACGGAAAAACTTAAAGAGCTCCACAACATATTATGCCATCCCGTGGTCACAAGATTTGCATATTTTTGTTCGTTCTAAGAGCCTTCCCTTTTCAGTCGGCGAAATCTGAGATGGTGAGATGGCTGAGTGGTTAGAGCGCGAATTTACTGACCGGAAGGTTCACGGTTCGAACCCAATCTCTACCTTTCGACCTCCCCTCTCTAGGCTTGGGCAACCTGACAGTAACCCAGCCCCCACGCTTTCTTTGGGTAGCCTACCGGCTAGGGACCAAAATGGTGTTACAATTGAACGGTTTCGGGCTATGGGCGAAATCCAACGTGCAGACCCTAACTGTTCCACCTGCTCCAAACTCGAATCGAAACTTTGTGATTCTTTTCATGGCCAGCTTATCAGAGCCACAAAACCCTTTGAACGCTCCAGTATTGAGTTTAAAGGTCAACTTTCCTTAAGCACTCGTAACAAGTACCTCTCGACAATCATTGACAAGTACTCCCGATTTCCTTCCGCTGCCTCCACTACAATTCGTTAGTTGAGCCACTTGTCTTCACTGTTTGGTATGCCCGCTTATATTCATTCAGATCGCGGATCTACGTTCATGTCAACTGAACTCAAGCAGGTTTTGTTCGATAAAGGCGTTACACTGCTGTCTATAATCCACAATGTAGTGGTCAAGTAGAACGAATTAATGTAACCCTTTGGAAAACCATCTGCCTTGATGCAAAATCACGAAACTTGCCTGCCAACCATTGTGAGGTTGTCCTTCTTGATTCTCCACACTATATCAGGTCCCTGTTATGTACTAGTACCAACTGTGTCTCCTCCTGCCGTTCACACTCCCATAAGTCAATGCTGTATCCTTGCCTTCTTGGATTACTGCCCTGAAGCGGTTCTTCCAAAACGCAACGATCTAGCCCCTAAATATGACCCTCTACCATAGGAAGTGGAGCTCGTCCCTTGTAGTCCACAATACGCTCACATAATTCGCGCAGATGGCAAATGTCTCTATGCCATGTGGATCGTGAAGGCAACAGCATGATATCCGATTCTTCCGATGCACAATTCGAAACAGTGTATGTATCCGAACAAGAGGAACCCCATAGGCCCAGAGTGTAACGTTTTTTAAATCATAAACCCGGGTTGATGTCGCCAGGTCTGGTGGCTTACATGGTTTCTACAGCGACGATGTATAACTATACGTTTGAAAGTGAGGTATTCATTTATTTATGAAGTAACTCGACAAAACAATGAAAAATTCTTTGAGTTTGTGGCATTAGCATCAGCCTAGCGGAATGATATAAAGTCTTGTGCGAAGCTACAGATCATCATTCCCCGCTTGTACCGCGTGCCATCCGGTTCTCATGCTCAACGCGACTGGTAGATTGTCAACGCCTCAAAAAAACGTGGGCGCGCCCATCCCAATCAAGACATAAAACACCACCACATATTTGAGCAGCCACGCTTAACTCAAGGTCAAACCTCATTTTTCAAGCACTAACAGATTGATACACAGAATCAAGGCTTTCGCCCAAGCTTCCCGGGTCGGTTCTGTTCTTGTCGTTCAGCGGCTTCTGTTCACCAGAAAGGCACAAGTGGAAAAGGTGTAGAAATGTTCTTTAAGTTCCCACTGAGAGGCAATAATCTTGCAAGCACCAGGACTAAACTTATAAGGCATCTAAAAGTGCGTTGAACTGGTTATTAGAGGACGCCTGAACAGACTTCAGGGTGTGGCGATTTGTGCGTTTATTTTACTTCCATTATAACACTACGTATTTCATCAATTGCATAAACGTTTTTTTGTTTGAATACGAAAAATTACAAAAACGCGCACTCGTGCGATTTCACATAATACAAGCGTGGTCACGTTCTTCGACTCTCTCTTCTGATTTCGCTCGCGCTTGCAGCGGCCATTCGCGAGTCTCATGTACTAACTCTGGTGCCAAAACATTTCAGACATCTCCGGAATCTATTATATGTGGGAACCGTTCAGAAGAAGACCTCTGGACCAACATAATTGGATTATTGTTTATTCGCTGACCTGGGCCAACGACGAACTATTTTAAAGAGAACAATTGTTAGTGAGTTTGTTCCGTCTGATCTCTTTATTTTTGTATACCCAACCTAGCGTAATCATTTTTATTTCTTTGCCACACACTCCTGGTAAACTAACTTATTGGGTAGCCAGACCACTACAAATTTGGTGAGCCCGAGTATTTCTAGATATTTTCTTGAAAGCCTTTTCTTTAAAGTCGTCGTGATTTTGTTTCTTTTGCCTGGTAATTATGGAGGCACACTTTGATTCGGCGGATTTAGTCGAAAATTCAATTAGCATGCGTTTCCCAGATCACAATCCACTCAACCCCAGGGTATGGTTTCACCAGGTGGAGGCCGTTTTTGCTACCCGACGCATCACTTCCCAAGTCACCCGTTTTTCCTATGTTGTCCAGCATCTTCCTTGTGATGTAGCAACAGAAGTTGAAGATCTGTTGGAAGATATTCC
>NW_008751804.1:970237-986386 GCF_000715545.1 Opisthorchis viverrini
ATCATCGGTGCAGATTTCCTTACCCACTACAAGCTATCTGTCGACGTGCGACACAAACGTCTCTTAGACACGCTTGCTTCCCTCTCAGTCAACGCAATTAGTGCCCCAACTTCATCCACAGATATCCGCGTTATCTTACCGGATTCACATTTTGCTGACACACTTAGGGACTTTCCAACCCTTACTCACTCATGTCAGTAAACCCAACTGGTCACTCATTCCGTCTTTCACCACATTCAGACGAGAGGTCCACCTGTCCATGCCAACCCCCGCCGACTTCATCCGGATAAGCTACCAATCGCAAAACACGGGTTCCAACACATGCTCGAACTCGGCATCATCCGCCCTTCATCGAGTCATTGGTCATCACCCCTACATATGGTACCTAAGAAATCTGAAGTTGATTGGAGACCCTGTGGAGATTACCGTTCTCTCAACAACGCTACTATCCCAGACAGGTATCCCATCCCACATATCAACGATTTCGCAAGTACCCTATGCCATACAAACATCTTCTCCGAACTCAATCTCGTAAGAGCATACTACCACATACCCGTAGCCCCGGATGACATTCCCAAAACAGCCATCACAACACCGTTTGGCCTTTTCGAATTCACGCGTATGCCCTTTGGTCTTCGAAATGCAGCCCAAACGTTTCAACGTTTCATGGACGAGGTTTTACGTGGCTTACCGTTTGTGTATGCCTACCTTGACGATGTTTTAGTCGCTAGCACCTCCCCAGCTGAACATGCAGCTCATCTCAGAGCAGTGTTTGAACGTTTTTCCACTTACAACATACGTTTGAACATTGACAAATGCTTATTCGGTGTTACTAGCCTGGATTTTCTTGGCCACCACATTGACGCCACAGGTATTTCACCATTACCCGATCGCATTTTGGCCTTAGAGTCATTTCCCATGCCCACAACTATCACTCAACTTCGTCGTTTCATTGGTATCATCAACTACTACCGGCGATTCATCCCTCACTGTGCAGATATTTTGAAGCCACTGACCGATTTACTTGGCTCCAAAGAGAAATCTGTTACTTTGCACCCCGCCGCCACTGCTGCTTTCGAAAGAGCCAAGCACGCCATTGCTCAGGCCACAAAGTTATCTTTCCTCGATACTCACGAGAGCACAAAGCTGATTTTGACAACTGATGCTTCGAATGCTGCCGTCGGTGCAGTGCTTCATCAAGTTGTTAACAACACACCTCAACCACTAGCGTTTTTCTCGCAGAAGATGCAGGCTGCCCAAACGCGTTACAGTACTTTTGGTCGTGAATTACTCGCAATTTACCTTGCTATTCGCCATTTCCGGCACTTGTTAGAGGGTAGATCGTTTACCATTCAAACCGACCATAAGCCACTCACCTATGCCTTCAACGCCAAGCCTGATCGATATTCACCACGCGAGATACGCCATCTCGACTATATTTCACAGTTCACTACCGACATTCGGTACACTCCAGGTTCGGACAATGTCGTCGCAGATGCCCTATCCCGTCCTGACATCAACGCTCTTCACCCTTCCACGCAGTTGGACCTAGCCAAGCTGGCGAACCTTCAAAACAGTGATCCTAATTTTTTGCCCATTCTATCGTTCCCTTCATTTCAAGTCTCTTCAATTCCGTTACCCCTCCAATCCGGAACCATTTTTTGTGATATGTCTACCGGATCAGCTCGCCCAATCGTCCCCGAAGCTTTTCGACGCGTTGTTTTCGACCACTTCCATGGATTTTCTCATCCAGGAATCAGAGCAACCAGGAAGTTGATTAGTGCACGCTTTGTATGGCCCTTCATGAATAAGGACCTGACATCCTGGGCCAAACAGTGCATCGCCTGTCAACGCAGTAAAGTAACTCGGCATACGAACTCACCTATTGGTTCATTTGCCGTTCCTGATGCTCGATTCACACACGTCCATCTCGACATTGTTGGTCCTCTTTCCCCATCAAACGGTTTCACTCATATCCTTACCATGATTGATCGTTTTACCCGTTGGCCAGTAGCTGTACCCATTTCGGATACTTCAGCTGAAACAGTTGCTTTTTCATTTTTGCAACACTGGGTTAGTAATTTTGGTATACCTTCCACCGTTACTACGGATCGCGGCTCACAATTTCAGTGTAATCTCTTCCGTGAGTTTTCTACACTATTCGGTTTCCATCACATATCGACTACCGCGTATCATCCCTGTTCCAACGGTCTGGTTGAGCGTTTCCATCGCTACCTCAAAGCTGCATTGACTGCCCAAATGAACCCATCTTCATGGTCCTCTTCTTTACCCCTCATTTCGCTTGCTATTTGCTCCACTATTAAGGAGGATCTTCATGTTCCCCAGGCCGAACTAGTATACGGTAAAACTTTACGTCTAACCGGTGAACTAGTTTCCCCTTCTGGCGCACAGCCCGAGTCACCCGTCACATTCGTCTCCCGTCTGAATCAATACATGTCCGAACTTCGTGCGACACCGACCAGACGATCAACGTGAACAGAACACATCTCAGCCGATCTCTCTTCTATATCTTTTGTGTTTGTCCGACATGACGCAACGAGGAAACCCCTCCAACCCTGTTATGATGGCCCCTTCAAGGTTATCGAACGTCACTTCAAATACTTTGTTTTAGAGAGAAGCGGAAAGCGTGATACCGTCTCCAATGATCGCCTGAAACCTGCCTACATCGAAGCACCCACGACCACATCCAGCAATCCCGCTATCCCAACAACACCCACACCTACCCAAGATATCCCTCCTGCCAACCTCACTGCTTCCACTAGTCGTTCCGGACGACGCGTCCGTTTCCCTCAGCACTTAGCTGATTACGAAACTTGAAGTGAGCAACTTGTGATACGTTACTTTATTTAATCGAGTGTTTTCCCTTTTCACAGTCAACGCTCTAGTGGGGGAGTAGTGTGGCGTTTTGTACGTTTATTTTACTTCCATTATAACACTACGTATTTCATCAATTGCATAAGCGTTTTTTTGTTTGAATACGAAAAATTACAAAAACGCGCACTCGTGCGATTTCACATAATACAAGCGTGGTCACGTTCTTCGACTCTCTCTTCTGATTTCGCTCGCGCTTGCAGCGGCCATTCGCGAGTCTCATGTACTAACTCTGATGCCAAAACATTTCAGACATCTCCGGAATCTATTATATGTGGGAACCGTTCAGAAGAAGACCTCTGGACCAACATAATTGGATTATTGTTTATTCGCTGACCTGGGCCAACGACGAACTATTTTAAAGAGAACAATTGTTAGTGAGTTTGTTCCGTCTGATCTCTTTATTTTTGTATACCCAACCTAGCGTAATCATTTTTATTTCTTTGCCACACACTCCTGGTAAACTAACTTATTGGGTAGCCAGACCACTACAAGGGGAACTCTGTTCCGCGCACCAATTACCCGAAATGAGAAAAACTGTTGCCTAATAAAGGTAGGTTCTTTGAGCTTGAAGTTCCCTCCCCATGTCCCCGCCATATGTTAGTTAGTTCAACGGTGAAATCCTGTTAACCGGGCCTTGTTCATATGAGGCAAAAGTATGTATTATGTCTCCACAGGGTTGACGATACTCCAGGGCGAAGATATCGATCACCGCGAGACCCATTTCATAATCCACTGATTCAAGGCCCACAACCATCTTGGTAGCAGGTCGCTGGGCATGTACAAAGAGGGTTTCGTCTTTCTTGTTTCCTGAGTAGACTAACTGGTTGGCATATGCTAGATGCGGACTGCCTTAGGCCAAATATAGTGACTGAAATTCTATGTGAGCAATACGTTTGAGGGTTCTGCGAATCACCCATAAAACTCCGAATCCCTTCTGAGTCGATTTTTTCCGAATCCAAGCTATTTATCAGGTCTTCTGGGTCGGGTTTGCCCCTGCCTATCACGACAGATCTTCACTCAAAAGACCAGAGCTAAAAGGGTGTTGCACCATCCTCTTATTTCTTTTTGCTAAGCAGTAAGTCGAGAAACTCGAGGATTCACATAGAAGCATTTCTTAAAGCGATTTGAAATGGATCTTAGATACAGCTTAAACGACTGCCGGAGTAAGGCATTCACTGAGCGAAATGAACGTGTAGTGTCTGAACATAGATGGTGTTTGTCTACCCTACCATCTTTTTATTCATAAATTTAGAATACTGCCATTTGTATCCACCGAACTGCACTGGTGGACGCCGCGCATGTTCGGGCCCATTTCGCCAGTTCATGATGCTTCATTATACTGCGACCGCACCACATCTTGCAAACCAGGGTCCGTTGTCGCGAATTGCAGGCCGACGCAAGTTGCTGCTCCACATTTAGTGCACCATATAGAAATCCGTCTCTGGCTACGTTAACGAGAACTAGAGCGCCGGGATTACATGTGACTCATTTATTGACTGCCACGTTGCCCAACGTGCGTTCCAAGACTAGTAGAGTTTTGGGCGTAGGGGCGACCCGACAAAGAGATTATCCGTTTCTCCATGAGGTCCGTGGTCAATAAAACCGAATCATTATCTTTAAGCCGGAAAGTCAATTGCAAATGCTCCATTCTAATCGAGACACGAAGGCGAAACTAGTACCTCTTTCGAAGGCTTTTGGGATGCAAACCCAGAGAAATTGGTGGCCTGGACGATAATCGAAAGCCAATTACCCTCTCAAAACGAGTACTTTGCGCTTTACATTTTGAGTGCGTTAGCTGTGGAAAGGGTGTTCCCGCTCTGGTGTGGCAGTGAAGACCGCCACAGCGTCTCTTTTATACAATCGCGTGGGGTGGTCCAGGATGATCGTTCGGCTACTTTAAAAATAAGCACGCGAACAAAACTGAGAAAATTGCTCCTTGGTAATGCTCTCATTGGCTCTGATTACGAATCGATTCACGCAGAATGGTTGCACGGGACAAGAGGCAGGCAAAAGTTTGATTCTCACCACACCTCCTACATTACTTTAAAAATAAGCACGCGAACAAAACTGACAAAATTGCTCCTTGGTAATGTTCTCATTGGCTCTGATTACGAATCGATTCACGCAGAATGGTTGCACGGGACAAGAGGCAGGCAAAAGTTTGATTCTCATCACACTTCCCTCCTACATTGCCCGCAAAGCAACCTAGAGCGGACTATCAATATTCCAAAAACATTCCTCACGAACGAGTTCATATCCGGGGATCACTCTCTAAAGCCGCAAAAAATGGCTCAGAGCTATTCCAAGGAAAAGCGCCAAATAAGTTTCACCCTCCTGAAAGACCCGGCAACCCCAAACTTATGACCCCCTTGACTGACGTTGTGGTATTTCGTGTTCCTAAAATCAAATTCATCTAACGTACCGAGACTTCGTATTAACGCTTCTACTCAACCGTCGTAGACCCATCGACTGACAATCAGTGATGCACAGGGTGCGGTAAGCCTCTCGAGTACAAGGCACCATCGCTTGATTCCCTGGTGCAGGTTAAAGACCTTGCCAATAGAGCCCAAAGCCAAAGTCACGAGACCTAAGCTGTACAACAGGTAACAAAGTCCGCCGACGGGTCATCCACAAGAGGTGATCCCCGAGTCACAGACCGCTGCGGCACTCGTAACCACTGACCAATTATCTGGGAAGGAACCAGTGTAAAATGCTTCCACTCTATGAAGCAGCTTTAGTGAAGAGAATCGCGGAAGTTTCCTCCGAAAACCACTCTTCGAAACTAATATCGTCCTGCTGCACTCCGTCTAAAGCGTTTGGCATGGTTGTAGATCGTTATTGGAAATGTACGAAAGCCGAAGTCGCAGAACCAACAGCATTGTGCGTGAAAATGTTACATAAAAGTAGTTATTCACGTTGATTGCAGAAAAGCTGGGGTCCGTAAAAGCACCAAACGGTAGCGACCGCGGCCAAATGACCCACCTGGACCTCACCCAATCGGTGATTTGTTTTCTAGTTTCAAAATTCAACCCCACGCAAGGATAAGCCTCTTTAAAATGTCAACAGCTGGCCATTGATGGCCTCATTCAACACACCAGCGCCCGGCTAGGTCTCATAGAGACGCTTTATTAGCTACACGGCCTCCAAAACTTCAAGAAAACAAACAAGCATATTCTCTACAAATCTCCAATCACCCATGAATCCGGACCTCCAAAATATGGAACTTCATGAGGTAAGAGCAGTAACCGCCGAAATTTTAAAAAGCACGGGTGCAGAAAATTGCTTCCTTTATCAATGAAGTCCATGCCCAAATGAAACGCCGAGAGGGCAGACTCCTTTGCGAACTAACAGCAGGCATTAAAGGCACCCAAGCAGGAGCAGACGAGTACGCTGCAGGAGCCAATTCAAGGCTTTGTGTTCAAACCCAACCTAAAGCTATTAAACCTGACAACCGCTTGGTTCATCACATCGAAAATAGCCGGAAAAATAATGAAGGCTCCTCTAGAAACTGCCTCTGTCTGCTTAACAAAGTTTTCAATGTTCACCAGTCGGCTTGCCCTGAACAACCGCCCATAATCACTAGTACGGAAACTTGGCTCAAAAAAGTCCCCCAATAAACTCTTATTCCGCTTTTTGAGCTGGCTCGAAATCCGGGAGCACAGGTTGAGTTTTTTGTAATCAACTGGGGTCCCTTTGGTCTCGGGGCACTGACACTCACAAGGCCTTTATATTGAGTCTCTAGGGCGTTAGGCCCTGAGGAAATTTACATCGGCGCTGACAATAGTCGTTCGACAAAACGCTTACGCTCATCACGTCCTCACACCAACCAGCTGCTGCGCGAACATCTGGTCAACACCAACAAATCCACTTTGTTGATTAGGTGTTAGTCAACGACCCACTGAGACAGTGACCACTGTGTACTGATATATGATTTCATCGGATACTGGGCCATAATTCCAGAACTTTAAACGCGGATTCGGATATTTTGCCGGGTAGACTTCTCAGGAATGCGCATCCATTTTGACACGATGGGTGTTTGGTGCGTGGAATCAATTTCCTCCCGGGGTTGACATGCTACATTTAGCACCCAGTTCAATGCACTATTAGACGCTTTTACTGTGAATCCTTGTGCGGGTAAGCTTATGGCTCCACGCTAAGAATCAGGGGAGCAGTTTCACGCCCCTTTCCTATAGTGCCTCTCAGGTAAACGGCAGACGCAGAACGACAGATAGGAAACCGATCCGGGAACTTGAGCCAAGTCCTCGGTCCTGTGTATCAACCCGTTTATCGGTGATTCCGTGTATTGAATCTACTGAATTTTGGTTGCATCTGATAATGAACTAGAAGAGTGGAACCTTGTTTATTGTTTCCAACCTTCAGTTGTCCATGCTAACCGGGAATTCTCGTCTACTTTGACCAAACTGAACTCGAAGCAGCTTCACTGGAAGAGACATACGGGACTACCGCCAAAGAAAATCCCAAAGCTGATTCCGTAATTGTCCACATGAGACCAGTGCGCGGCGGAAAATCTTAGAGGTTACTAAAAACTGTCCGGCATTTTCCGGAAGTTAGGTAAAAGTTATTCTTCAAAGGGATGAATGATACAGAAAATGTCAGGAAATATTGTAGATACGGAACCGCAGTACCTCAGACATCCGCCAACAAAACAGAAAAACCAGTCGCGATGATAGGGCTCGCTCGGAAGTTAGGAGATTAAGGCAGTTAAGTAAATAAGTTGACAACAATAATGCTAATCCACAACCAGTGGGTGGCATACTCGCAAAAACGAGCATACGTTTCCAGTCAGAATAAAGGACGACTGGATAATTCACGATGCTGGGTTTTGCACGAAAAAAGAACAATGGCATAAACAGTGGGCAATATTCGATGTGGACTTGATGACGCCTACACCGGCATGGGAAAATAAACACATTTATTAGGATCTGGTCTTAATTTTGGGTGAACAAATCAAACTGAGACAATATCAGATCGGTAGGATTTGAATTTGTCGGGCAAACACAGCGCAACAATGGAGAGAAAATAGGCGTCCTGCCTGGAGCCTAATGAGAGACTTTCAAATTGCGAAAATTGGGGAACCAGAACAACAAGTCTAATGCGCTAGCGGGATTGTCGCGATCTGGTTGGTCAATTTGAACTAGACTCTGAACACCGACGAGGCTTCCTCTGTCTTGGACCTTTGGGTTTACGGCCAGGATCACAAAAACCGCAAATGGGTACGAAGAAGTAGAGGAACCAGCAATGCGGATAAATGGTAACAGGAATCTCATGACCAGTCAACATAAAGGGGCTCATGAGGTAAATGGACCATTATTCGCCAAACTCTGTGAGAAGGATAGGATCCCTGGGCTGAACAGCCCCTGTCATATCCCTTTTCATCAATTGGCACCGCTTACAAGACGCCAAATAATCCATTACCTCAGTTCACATGTTGGGCCAGTAGGCCCTCTGTTGGACTAAAGAGAAAGTCCTGATGCGTTTATTGTGTATCGTCTCGTAGTGTCTTTCCTCTCAAGATGAAAAGTATCACGACGGCATAACAATGGGTTCGGTGGCCTTCAAAATATAATGCATTCTTCACTCAGATTCGTTCCATTGAAGTGATTCTGGAGAGTTTCTGGTTCTTTGTTACCCACACCGTAGTCATTAAACCATCTCACCAGCAGGGCGGCTGCAACCTTCCTAAGCACAGAACCTTGCAGTTAGAGGTGCACCAAAGTTACGCTATCCTATTCCACTACGAGTCTACTGAGATGATCTTCAAGGTCCCATATCCAGCCACCGGCCTTGGCAGCCAAGCAGCCGAGCGGTTCCTCTTCCCTCGTACTGGTCGGATCTTTACGCCGCGCACTTTTAACAGGACTACCCGTAAAACGGTGATACTACTGATCTGGAGGCACGCGAGTAGTATGTGTTCTTCGTAGAATTTTGCTTTGCGTCCATTGAAAAATGGAATTCGGTTGCGGAATTCGCGGGGCCGCTTTGTAACATTTGCTTTTATTTGACCGACGAATGATTGGAGGCAATGAATCTCCAGGAAGACTCGTTCGGGAGAAGATCTGTGTCCAGGTTTTGTAACTAAGATGTAGATTAGAGTTTTGCTTCCTTGTTCAATGGTCTGTAACCGGTCAGTTGGCATTTCCGAATAAATAACTCCTCAGCGAAGGCCTTCTTCCTTTCATTTGGTGCCATCGCCAGGATAAGGATGGCGATCCCGTGGCAGCAACCACTTGAGGATGGGGATGTTCGGACCTTCCTGGAGGACTTTGAGGAGGTGGCGGAGGCTGCCGGGCTGGAGACCGACCGGGGTAAGTTGGCAGCGCTGAAGACCCTCCCCAAGGGCTGGGCGAAGGCGGCCCCGGATGCGGCCAGAAGAGGCCCTCGGAAGATGGACTGGGCCGCCGCGAAGGAAGCTTTTGGAGCGGAGTTCGACACCCCGGCCGACCGCCAGGAGGCTATGAGGCGGTTCAAAACGGCCAGGATGGTACCCGGATCTGACCCGACCCTGTTCTTCGCCGGCCTGCAGCAGTTTTTGGATCGCGCTTTGCCGACGCTGGACGGAGTGTCGCGACACCAGTTGCTGTCGGATCAGTTCGTCGAAGGTGTGCAGCCCGCGCTTGGTGCCCAGTTGCGGTTGGCACGAGCAACTGGCCAGTTGAGTGTGGAGGAGCTGGTGCGTCTGGCCCGGGAGCTGCCCCAGGAACCACTGGCCACGTTGCAGTCGCAGGAGAACAGGGATGCTGCATCAGTGGAGGAACTGCAGACCAGGGTGGACCAACTCACCGAACAGCTGGCAGCCGTGAAGACGGAATCGCGGAGGCACGCTCGAACCAGCCGGTGCTACATGTGTGGCAAGCCTGGCCACTGGAAGAATCAGTGTCCCCGTAACCGATCGCTTGTACACAATAAAACTTTAGAGTACTCCTCTTTTCCTGGGTGGGTCGCGATTAGCGCACTGACACAAGCTACCGTACAAGCCATTGTCGAGGTAGACGGGAAAAAGGAGTTATGTTTGATTGATACCGGAGCAGGCGTATCGCTGAGGCAAAGAGGGAACCAAGCTGAACACAGACCGTGCGCGCTAGCCGTGAGAGCTGTTGGCGGATATCGATTGAAGATTGACGGACTGTCAACGCACTCGATACGCCTAGGCGACAAGTCCGTGCAGCACGCGTTCCTGATCAGCCCAGACGTAGAGCAGACAATATTGGGAGCTGATTTTCTCAAGGGCACAGATGCCGTGATTGACCTAAAGCAGGGAAGGCTGGTGACAAAGTATGGCGCAATCAAGCTTGAAGGTTATCCAGGCACTGTCGTGAGGGAGCTGTGTGTCCGAAAACTTCCGTCTTGTAATGTATCGTCAATACGGGCCGTGGTTGAGGAATATTCCGAACTGTTTACGGGCGATGAGGATCCGTTTGGCTTCTGCCCGTGGATTGAACACGAAATTCCTCTGTCATCAGAACGCTTTCGACCTTATGGCCCCCGTCCGTTGCCGCTCCATCTACGGGAGGAGGTCCATAGACAGATTCAGGAGATGTTGAAGAATGGTATAATCGAAGAAGCCAACAGTGCGTACAATTCTCCAGTTGTGCTTGTAAGGAAGACGAACGGAAAATACAGGTTTTGCGTGGATTTCCGGCGCTTGAATGAACTGACCGTAAATCGGGTTGTGGCTGTGCCTTCGGTTGCAGAGATTTTCGATTCCCTCCAGCACTCCCGATACTTTACTGTGTTCGACTTGCGTTCCGGATATTGGCAACTACCTATCAAGGAGGAGGACCGGGAGAAAACGGCGTTTACGGTTGGGGACATCCAATATCAATTTAGACGAATGCCGTTTGGTTTGTCCGGGGCACCATTCACATTCCGGCGCTTGATGCTTCGTGTAACCAAGGGACTCCAGAATGTTGCCGTGTACGGAGACGATATCGTTGTGTACAGCAATTCGGAACCAGAGCACGTAGTTCACTTGAAGGCTGTGTTGGAGCGGATCCGGGAAGCTGGCCTGCGGATAAATGAAGCCAAGACACAGCTCGCTCGGAGTTCGGTGACACTGCTGGGGCATAAAGTGGGTGAGGGAGAAGTTAGCCCACTGCCCGAAAAATTAGCAAAGATCAAGGATTGTGCTGTTCCCAATTCAAAGCGGTCTCTACGGCAGTTTCTTGGACGAGCAGCATACTACAGCCGGTTCGTTAAGGATTTCAACAAGATCGCTGCGCCACTGTACGATTTGCTCGGTCAAAATCGGAAATTCGAATGGACCGGAGAAGCACATGAAGCTTTTGAGCGTGTCAAAGCGCGGATGTTGGATCAGCAACTGACCCCCAAACTTCCCGAGGTCGGAGAGATGTTCATTGTTACGACGGACGCCAGTGATCGCGGTATCGGCGCAGTCCTAAAGCAGAGGAATGGAGTGATCGAGTATGCCAGTCGCGTCCTAACTAACGCTGAACAGAAGCACTCCACCATTGGGAGGGATTGTCTAGGCCCTGGATAAGTGGAAACCATATCTGCTTGGGCAAAGGTTTCATGTCAAAACCGATCACAAACCCCTGGAGTGGATCAGGACCACCAGAGATCCTCGCGGGAAGCTCGCACGCTGGGCACTCTGGTTGCAAGAGTACGACTTCAAAATCCAGCACGTCCCCGGGAAGGAAAACCACTTGGCTGATTGGCTGTCGAGGCCAGAGGCTGAAGATGAGGTCCCCAAGATCATGATTGTAGCCAATGGGCTCGTCGTCGAACTGGATCTCGGGAAGTTGGTGCAACTCCAACGGCAGGATCCGGTGTTACAAAAGGTTGCAGCCGCCTTGTTGCATGGAAAGAACATTGAGAACGGAGAGGGATACAAGGGATTAGAAGCGTTCCAGAGTCACTTTGATCGGCTGGGGCTGAATGAAACTGGCATAATTTCCTGGAACGCCACTGATTCAGATGTTGTGCTGCCCGTGATACCTCGCGTCTTGAGACGGAATCTCATCGTTGAATGCCATGTGGTGGCACATACAGGGTGCACCAAGACATACGACCTACTTCGGCAGATGGCCTATTGGCCCGGGATGAGAAGTGAGGTGATAGATTATGTGGTGTCCTGTAAGCGTTGTCAACTAATGGAAGCGGATACGACAGCGACAACCCATCCCATGGAACCTACTCCTGTCTCAGAAATCGGCGAGTTGTGGTCAGTTGACGTCATGGCCCCCTTTCCAGTGACAACCAGTGGGAACCAATACATCGTGATGATGAGAGAACACCTGTCGCGATGGATTGAGGCGGCAGCCGTGCCGAATCAGCGGGCGACAACGATAAGCGGAGTGGTACTGCATCACATTGTGGCCAACCATGGGGTGCCAAAAATTATCCTAACCGATCAGGGGCCTTGCTTCGAGAACGAAGAGTTTTGTAATTGTAAATTCACTTTGTGAGCTGGCAAAAAGGAATGTTCCGGGCGAAACGCGGCTGTCACATTGGTCCTTCGCGTTTTTTGTTATTGAAACCACTTGCTTAAAAAAACCACAGTGACAGAATGCTTAATTAAAAGTAAAAGTTGTAAAACTTATCTTTATGCTTCGGTGAGAGACGACGAAGTTTAGACATGTCAAATGCGTTTGTCCATTATTGTAATCCTCTGAGCTTTTGCAGAGTAAATCATATTGAACATCAGTTAGCCGCTGGAGGAAATTAAACAGCAGTTTGGTATAGATAGTTAGGGCGGTAATTGAAACACCTTTGGTTTTAGGTTGTGTGGAGTCAAAGCAGGCACTTAAGAATGAATTCACTTTTTAAATTAGACTCCTGAGGCGGCTCATACAGTAAAACGGGAACAAATTCTCATCGTCATTTTAAGGAAATGCTTGTGAGTGTTCACTAGTGTTTGTTCGGATTCTGTTAAATCCGATGCCAGGTCCGCATTGCTTTTTGTTCTTAATGAGCTCAATTTCAAACAAACTTCAGCAAAGGCGGCATCAAATATACACTCGAGGAGCAGTTTAAAACATCTCTGCGCGGCCCACTGACAACAGGATATCAAGTACGAGAGCAGTTCATGGAAATCGTTCACCAACTTGGTATAGACCCGCATACAGGTGTAGCGGTGATACTACTGATGTGGAGGCACGCGAGTAGTATGTGTTCTTCGTAGAATTTTGCTTTGCGTCCATTGAAAAATGGAATTCGGTTGCGGAATTCGCGGGGCCGCTTTGTAACATTTGCTTTTATTTGACCGACGAATGATTGGAGGCAACGAATCTCCAGGAAGACTCTTTCGAAAGAAGATCCTTGTCCAGGTTTTGTAACTAAGATGTAGATTAGAGTTTTGCTTCCTTGTTCAATGGTCTGTAACCGGTCAGTTGGCATTTCCGAATAAATAACTCCTCAGCGAAGGCCTTCTTCCTTTCACCTGGCGTGCTAGCTTTCCGCGATGATCTACGGTTGTTCTGATCCTTTCGAGGACCTTGTGATCGGTCTCGGCGTAAATGCATGGCCTCCAGTTATCTATGGTCCGGACGGTCACTGAACATTCTTTCTCTACTCTTTAGTACTCCTGCGCGTTAGTGAAAACACGACTGACAAATTTGATCACACCGGCCCTCTGCTACAGGGCTGACCGATACATCGGTCACTTGCATCCGACGCAACGGTAAACATCTCCCAGACCCTGGGTAGTTTGATGGTAAACTGGTGATCAGGCATCTACCCTCTGACACGTTTGAAAGCCTCCTGCGTTTCCACTGTCCATTCGAACTTCCGATTCTAAAGCAAAAAGTCGCACAGTAGAGCAGCAATCATGTTGAAACCCTTGACAAGCCGGCCATATCGGGTTGTTATTCCGAAGAACTGCCATAGGGACCTGTTTGGATTAGCAACTGCACAGTCCCGGATATTTTCCAGTTTTTGGCGAAGTGAGATAACTTATTCGCGACTCAATTTTTGTACGACAAATGTCAAAGAACCTTGATCAAGCTGTGACTTGACTTCATTTATCCGCAATCCAGACTCTCGAATACGCTTAGAAAATGCCCTCAAGTAAACTGCGTGCTTCAGTTTAGAATTGCTACGCACAAAGATCTAGTTTCTCTAAACTGATCTTGAGAGTATACGACCGTTAAAGCCGCTTTCTCCTTATTCTCTGACATTTCAGCTATTCGCCGGCATCCGTAACGCAAATTAGACACCTTGAAATATCGGGATTGTTGTGGAAAACCGAAAGTCTGTGCAACCGAAAGGACAACTACAGCCCGGTTTACAGTCACTTCATTCAAACGCCGGAAATCCACGCGAAATCGATATTTTCCGTTCGCCCTTTTAGTAGCACATCCTGGAAGTTGTAGCCACTTTTGTTTTCCCTGATTATGCCATTTTCCAACATTTCTTGGGGCTGTTCACTGGCCTCTTCCCGTAGATGAAGCGATGACTGATGGATGTCGTAAGGTCGAAGGCGTTTGGACAGGAGGAAGATTTTGTGTCCAATTTAAAAGTAGAAGTCAGAGGGGTCTTCATCGCCTGTGAGGAGTTCGGAGTACCCATCGACCACACAATGTACCGACGGTATGTTACAAGGCGGAAGCTTCTGGACACGCAGTCCGCTCTCAGCTGCTTTACTGAGTCATAATTTGTGACAGGTCTCCTCTGAGTTAAATCAACTAAGAATTTTGAACTCTTTGGAAAAGCTGCCCCCAAAACTGTTCGTTCTCTCTGAGCTGATCAGAAACTCGCAGTGCGCGCAGGCTCATTAACAATTCATCAATTTTTAATAAGTATCCATTCACTGCCTTGCCGGCTAGCGCACACGGTTTGAGTTCAGCTTCGCTCCCTATGCCTCCGTATCAATCGAGTACGGTCTTGTCTTCCCGTCTTGACGACGGCCTGTGTTGTAGACTTTGTTACAGCAGTAATCGTAAGCCATACGGAAGAATAGGGGTATTCCGAAGTGCTATTATTTACAGATGGTCAGGTGTGGTGACATTCATCCTTAAAGTTGCCAGCAATGCGACAACTGTTGCATCGGCTCTTTTGAGCACGCCTCCACTTTTTTGTCTTGATGGCAGCAATCGGTTTGGTTAGTTGGAATGCAGGCCCTCCACTTGCAAATTACCTTCTTTTCCGATGACTTCAGCGCGTTCAGTTGTGCCTCGGTCGATTCCGGTGGAAGAAGCACCACCTTTTCCACAATGAACTTGCAAGTTGCTCTCGCTGACTGCAAGCAAGCACCAAGCGCCGCTTTGACAATCTGGTCAGACAGCAGATACCGCTGTAAAACTCCGTCCAGTCCCATAAAATCACAATTTGACAACTGCTGCAGACTAGCAAAAAAGGACCATTCAGGTCACAACAGAGCCGCCTTTACTTGGCTATCAGAGATCCTTCAGTGCCAACTTGGTCCGACCGGTATTCAGTCCAGCCGCTTCTGTGACATCCTCAAAATCCACCAGGAAGGTCCACACGCCCCATCATCAAGGGGTTGTGTCCACGGGATCTTTATGCGTATCCTGGTTATTGCACTAACCCTTTGTTGCGAAGCCATTTATTGGTAAACAGGAACTGAGCAGTTACGAGTCATTGGGCTGGAAATTTAGAGTTGATATGAACGCAGCCTTTCAAAACTAAACATCGTGACGCCTCCCCTTGAACTTTTCCTGGACTTTCGTTGACTATTGAAGGATGGTAGAGGAACACAGCAAAGCCTTCTCACAAGTTGCTTAATTATTCTCACCTTCCACCGGACGTGGGTGAAGCCTAGCCACAGGCCACACACTACTCCCATGGTTCATCAGTAGTACCCATCATTACACTGGTATGCTGCATCTATATGCCACCCGCACCTCCTCTTCCTCCAACGTTGACTTTCCAGGTAATATTTTCTTTGTGCATTCCCCTCCCTGTTTGTCTAACTCCGTGATTTATGACTTCAAATTGCCGGATACCTCCGCCGATTGTGTTACTCATGGGCCGCCTTATCCCTTATTCGGAACAAATTTGTGGAACTTGCAGTATACTTTTCCTGGTGCAGGAAACTGATCACAAGGCGGGTAAAAATTTTCGGACCTTGACTGGTTTTGTCATTCTTGAGACTCAGCAACTAGTCGCAGTTAGAGAGTATCTATTGGATGTATGTGAAAGTCGGGGAAAAATTTGTGAATGTGGCGAAACATTCCTTGCAAATTACTTTGGGGCTGGGGAGCAAAATATCTGAAGTTCCACGTTATCCAACTGAATCTGCCGCTGCTAGGCCGA
>NW_008751804.1:986644-1010490 GCF_000715545.1 Opisthorchis viverrini
AGGACTATCAGAGATCCTTCAGTGCCAACTTGGTCCGACCGGTATTCAGTCCAGCCGCTTCTGTGACATCCTCAAAATCCACCAGGAAGGTCCACACGCCCCATCATCAAGGGGTTGTGTCCACGGGATCTTTATGCGTATCCTGGTTATTGCACTAACCCTTTGTTGCGAAGCCATTTATTGGTAAACAGGAACTGAGCAGTTACGAGTCATTGGGCTGGAAATTTAGAGTTGATATGAACGCAGCCTTTCAAAACTAAACATCGTGACGCCTCCCCTTGAACTTTTCCTGGACTTTCGTTGACTATTGAAGGATGGTAGAGGAACACAGCAAAGCCTTCTCACAAGTTGCTTAATTATTCTCACCTTCCACCGGACGTGGGTGAAGCCTAGCCACAGGCCACACACTACTCCCATGGTTCATCAGTAGTACCCATCATTACACTGGTATGCTGCATCTATATGCCACCCGCACCTCCTCTTCCTCCAACGTTGACTTTCCAGGTAATATTTTCTTTGTGCATTCCCCTCCCTGTTTGTCTAACTCCGTGATTTATGACTTCCAACTGCCGGATACCTCCGCCCATTGTGTTACTCATGGGCCGCCTTATCCCTTATTCGGAACAAATTTGTGGAACTTGCAGTATACTTTTCCTGGTGCAGGAAACTGATCACAAGGCGGGTAAAAATTTTCGGACCTTGACTGGTTTTGTCATTCTTGAGACTCAGCAACTAGTCGCAGTTAGAGAGTATCTATTGGATGTATGTGAAAGTCGGGGAAAAATTTGTGAATGTGGCGAAACATTCCTTGCAAATTACTTTGGGGCTGGGGAGCAAAATATCTGAAGTTCCACGTTATCCAACTGAATCTGCCGCTCCTAGGCCGATTAACGTTTTAGCCGAAAGGAACATAGAGATTCAACCGGAACATTTTGTTACAAAAAGATTCATTCTCCGTATTTCATCTGCTGCTTGAAAATTATTGTGCAACTTTGAAATAAAGATGACGGAAGCTTGAGGAAAATATCTCTCCAATTTCTTCCTGGATTTGGAGAGTTTTTATCCAACTAGTGAAAAGCGTGCCAGTTCAAGAGGCTATCCATTAATTTTTGGGAAGCTGGCAGATTTTAACTGCAGAACATTCTATGAGGTGTCAGTTTGGTATGTCAAGCTATTTCTAATCTTTCGTGTTGCAAGTGGCAACAAGGTTGATCATTCTGTCTTCCGAACTTTCTGAGCGAGGTACTTTTTGGTGAACTTCATATGGACACTGCATACTGGCTTCATAAATTCATCTGATTCTTTGACGTGTTGGTCAGCCTTCGTGCAGAGTAAACCTTGGAGTCTATCCAGTCATGAATTTCGGCGACATCTTAGACTGCGGTGAGATTCTTGGAGAGTATAAACTTACTGGCCCCTTCAAAGACGCAAAATCCAGAGAGAAACCTTGAAACGATCGTGACAGCGCACTGTGCTGAATAAACATCCTGCTTCTCCGAATGCAGCCAACAGCCGGGGATCGGGATTCATATAAGTAGGTAAACCATAACGGCAAGCACCTTTCTGCAACCAGTTGTCTATTCAAAGTGTGAGGATGCTAGAATCACGGGTTTTAAATTACACAATGATTGCCACCAATGGTGAAATAGCTAAGTGAGCAGAACAAACATACGAAGTTATTGTCATACTCTCCCGGTTTACCAATGGGAAGAACTTGATTGAAGGGATATTTATCCACAAGAAACTTTACCTGAAGAAAATATCGTAACCTGAGTCTCTTGAACCATTCAGTAAAAAGCTACAACTCTTCAAATTTTGCCGAAAGACGGTTGGGAAATACAGGAATTTTTTTGTATCACCCTTTACCGCGTGACAGCGCTGTTGCGACCGATGATAGTGACAGAAGTATGTTAGTGTAATACACCCTTTACCGCGTGACAGCGCTGTTGCGGCCGATGATAGTGACAGAAGTATGTTAGCGTAATAATGGCGCGGCACTGCCATACCCAGTTTGATATGATACCCAAGACTATTCACTTCCTACTTTCGACGATGACCCCTCTCGCACCTACCTACAACTGTGCACAAACACTTCGCCTGGCTCCAGCCACGCTGAACCTCCCATTTGGATAGAGACATGTCATCGATTCGAATACCATGCTCCTTACAAAGTCAGTCGTTTTCCGGTCGTTCCGCTTTGTGAATTATCCCAAACGTTCTCACCCAAGGAACATTTGCGCCGGCACTCACTCCGATGGTGATACTAGTGAGTCTCTACAGTTACAATATAACCCTACCCCTGAGATTCCTGTTACCATTTATCCGCATTGCTGGTTCCTCTACTTCTTCGTACCCATTTACGGTTTTTGTGATCCTGGCCGTAAACCCAAAGGTCCAAGACAGAGGAAGCCTCGTCGGTGTTCAGAGTCTAGTTCAAATTGACCAACCAGATCGCGACAATCCCGCTAGCGCATTAGACTTGTTGTTCTGGTTCCCCAATTTTCGCAATTTGAAAGTCTCTCATTGGGCTCCAGGCAGGACGCCTATTTTCTCTCCATTGTTGCGCTGTGTTTGCCCGACAAATTCAAATCCTACCGATCTGATATTGTCTCAGTTTGATTTGTTCACCCAAAATTAAGACCAGATCCTAATAAATGTGTTTATTTTCCCATGCCGGTGTAGGCGTCATCAAGTCCACATCGAATATTGCCCACTGTTTATGCCATTGTTCTTTTTTCGTGCAAAACCCAGTACCCGTGAATTTTCCATACCCAGTTTGGCAGAATACCCAAAACTATTCACTTCTTATTTTTGACGGTGCCCACTCGTGCCCTTAACTACACCCGTGAACAAACCCTACACCTGGCCCCCGCCGTCTCCAGGATCCGTTCATTCCAAACCGCTGTACATTCCGTTCGGAGAATAAGTATAATTAACATTCGTTCTATGTTGCTTACACGGTCCGTCGTTTTCTGTGCGGTTCGCGTTCCGTTTCGTGAACAGGCTCAAATTCCTCAACCCAAGGATCTTTTGCAACGGTACCCACTCCGGTGGTGACACTGGTGGGTCTCTACAGTTTTACTGTAGCCCTGTCTGTGAGTTTCTTGCTGCCGTTTATCCGTGTTGCTGACGCGCCGGCTAAACGGTACAAGTTTGCCCCTTCCAACGCAAACAAGGCCTTTTTGGTTAGTCAGCGTTCCGTTCTGCGCGTTAGCACCAGTCCTTACCCGAGGAACTTCCACATCCAACCTCCCGAAATAGCGACACCAATGAGTCTGCACAATTCTATTTTACACCGTGATACTGTGGTTCAAACTACCATTTATCCGTGTTGTGCATTTCTTTAGCGCGTCATACTCATACACTTTTCGTGACTATGGCCATAAACTCAGCTGTCGAGGGCCAAGGAGCCTCAGCGATGTTTTTCAGTTTAATCGCAAATTGACCGGTTGGATCTCTTTAGCAATGCTACTTCACCAGATCCGATATTCTGGTTTCTCATTTTCCGCAACTTACTGTTTCATCATCGGGTGCCAGACAGAATTTCTTTCTAAACTCATCAAGCCCTGTTGGAACGGTGTGATGCAGCCTCAAAGTAAATGCCCTCTAATAGGCGAAGAAACAGAATTACCGTTTTTCCTACCTAGAAGTTTTGTGGCACCTGGTTGTCAAGGGGTACCATCACCCTCGATGTCGGTACGTCTGTTCCCGCCGACAGTGGCAACATTTACTCTGAGTGGCTGAAGCGAACGAACATCTTAGGCACTGGTGACTGAAATTTAAATTGTTTTGACGAACAAATCTGAGCCACGCAAAAACTTGGTGCTTTGTCACGGCTGAGAATAAATAGCTTGCCGAGGAACTCAGAATGGTCACTGTCTGAAGAATATCCACCCTGGAAACAGGGGTCCGCTGACAGCTACAAACCAGTATGATTGTGGTTTGGGGTAGTGTTTCGGTGTCATTACCTTGCTCGATGAGCGGGGGTTACCAGTTGGGCGCTGGTCCTCCGATAACTTCTCAGGATCATATGCAGCTGTGGTGCTCAAATGCTCGACGAATTTCCGCTGATCCCAGTACAAGGCAGATGAATATAGGCCACTTTGTCGTCGGCGAGTTATTAGGCCGGCGGTCCACCAGAACGACATTCCAGTGGTTAGTGTATTTGGGTCCCATCATCACTACAGGACAAGACTGGGCCTTCTGTTACGGCCCGCTGTGATTGTCAGTATCATATGGCGTAAAAAACTTAGATCTAACTCGCCGACGTTTCCGAGACTATCACATGTCCCAGGTTACTGTTGTGATCGGCAAGTTGTACTCTGTGGGTTCCGATGGGCAAGTCAAAGTTTCGTGGGGGTCATACCTCAGGGTGGAAAACATTGCTTCGGAGAATACAGAGATACAAGAAAGCTCTCAGTCGAGCTTACGTATGCATATCATTTGCAGTTTAAATTGCAATTGAGTTGACAGGTGTTCTCCTCCCTTTGACCATAGGCTTTGTCATTATATATATACAGTTCGAGATGTTGAGGTAGACACGTCACAGTGTACCAGTGGCGCAAGCGTCGCATTTGCGACCAGAAGCGAGTTTTCGTGTACATTGTTTCTGTATCAGTGAGAATGGAGAACAAAAAACAAAAAACATCGAACCCCAAATTTTTTTGCGGTTCATACCGAAGGCAGTAACCTGTGGAGCCAAAAAGCATGCACCAAATGTGTAGGCCTTTGCACCTCCAGCTTTCGCACTGACTTTCCGATGGTCCCAGTTCGTCACCAAAAGTACATCTCCGGATGGTCTAGAAACGCAATGTACAGTGTCAAATTTTATTTCGGCGCGTATCAATGAAATAGAACCACAAAACTCCAGAACGTGTTTGTTTTAGTATAGGCCTTAACCAGGGTCCAAAGAAAAGAGAACGGTAGAATAAAATTCACGGAAAAGACAAAAATCTGGCCTCGAAATTTACCTGCAGCGGGCCACTGATCGCAATGAGTATATAATAAACGTCCAAAGTATTCTCAGCGATGATGCATGATCTCCAGGAGATCGGTCAACCCAGAAACCGATTTTCACGGGGACTTCCATTAGCGTGTCTTTCGTTGCAAGGATAGTAACCAATGATTGAGGAATCCGCCATGCGATTAAAAATGCTCAAGGGGTTGTAGAAATCCGTGAGAAAGATCACCCACGGCAACCAAACCTCTTGATTGCAACAACCTGCTCCACTACACTGTATTTTGATCTTATAATCAAAATAGCTCCTTAAAAAACAGAGTGGATTCAAAAGTGCCACCATCCCGGGTAGCGACGGAGAAATAGGCTGTTAAGTAAAGACGCCGCATACATAACCTTGCACCAATGCACGCGGTTCGTAAGCCGCACTAAACTAAAATTTCAGGGCCCGGAACAGAAGGGTGTAGCTGGAAGCGCGAACTAATGAGGTGAATGGTTAAGAGAAATAAGCCTACAACTCCGTTATATTTTAGGATTAGTTTTGGTAAGTAGAAGGTGAACAAGCAGAGGTACTTTTCCTAAAAGAAACGTGACTCGTTCTATTGTTTATGTAAAATCTGCATACAACGCTGAACATTCACGTAGAGGGGCTACAGGTTATTAGGCATTATGAGGAGAAAAATCTTCTGGGTAAATATATGGAGAAGGATGCTTTAGTATTCCGTTGTATGATGGCAACAGGGAAGGAGAAGGGCAATGCCCCCGAGCTTTCGAAAATTCCGGATAGTTGTGGCTCGTGGCATTCCTTCAGAAACTGCAGAAAATTGTGGAATGCACAATGATCTTCTATCTCTGTACTATTGGAGCCTGAGAAAACAGGGTTGATTTTGCCAGATAGGGGAACAGCAGAACTAGTTCATGTCATGAATGGCACAAGATATTGGGAAAGAGAAAAAACCGCAAGATTCATACCTATAAATCCGTTTGTCGGCTGAGGAAGATGCTGCTTGAGCCGGTTGAACGCCTTGTGGGGCTCACAAGATTTGTATGTCCTGATACGATCATAAGTCACCAAATGTACCCCAATCTCACAGGTTCCACGTTTGTCGAAACCATCAGGTCCCTGAGCGCACTCCACTGAAACATGCAGAAAAATCCTCGAGGCGACGCGGTCTTTTAATTACCTCCTGGATTTCCGTGGGTTCCGCGTTGCTGCACAAATCATGAGGATTTGTTTTTTGTGCTGCATGGAAGTCGGATAAAGTTTGTCTCCTATGTTTTGTCTGTCGCGTTGTGGTTTTGTTTTTACGCAGTTGTAGCTTTGACTAGGGATTTCAGCAAGTTTGCAGCGCATCCCCTCCAGTAGCACGGGTGCATCGCCTATTTCCGGTGGTTCTGAACCTGGCCTTTAAATTCAGGAAATCAAAAAACTACTGCTGACTTCTGTTTGTTGCTGCTGGTGTTCGGCTCGCTTCGGTTGAGTTATGCATCTGGCAATGCCATAAACCACAGACGAATAAACTGGCCTCTCATCTGTAAAAAAACAATAAAAAAGTTCACTTGGGTTAGTCCAAAGATACCCTGCAAGTGTCCATGGCCTACATCGGCGAGCATAGCTGTATTTGCCTTCGTCACAGCAGAAGCTACACCGCACCAAAGCCCATTTCGTCATCCAAACTGAGAATACATCCACTCACCGCTCCCAGTGATAGACACTGCATAGTGGTAGATACTTGCTATGCACCATCTACAGATTAGAGCTGATAGCAGTGCTTCGGGGACAAGTGACTATTTCTCTTGCACACATTCTCTCCTGGTATAACCCAACTCGTGTAGTATACACCAGATCTTAGAAGTCCACTCCGACCAGCCTTTATGCAGCTGATTCCCATACCACACCTCTACGCGCTTTTATCAGCTTTTACTAGACCCCTTGCAATGTAATATCGTATGTTAGCAAACTCAACCCTTGGTCGCCAGCCTCGTAAGTACAAATTTATCTATTTCCTACTCCATATAATCATTTGCCATCACCCTAATTGCAGCAGGCGTCAAGTTTTTTTCCTGTGTTTATTAATGCAGGTTATCCCATTTTATATCCCCACAAATTCATCTGTTTTGCGAATCTCCTCCCATCCGATCATCATTCCAAGCTTTGAACTTCGGAAGTACCCACTTTGAACGTCCTGGTTAGCTTATACACACTCCACCTGGCCTATGACCTACAACTCCAGGATCGCCAAGCGGACCACAAAAAACCCTACAATCCCATATTGGCCTCGTTCCACCTTGTCCTCCTGACCTGGATGAAATGAATACCGCTGCCCAATGAACTATACACCTCAGCCGAATGATCTCAAATGCGACGTCCATCACGGGGCTGTCCAGAAACTGAAGCATGTCAGGCCAATGATGGCACGGCACTGCCCTAATCAGTTTGATAGCACACCCGCAACTGTTCCATTCCTCCTCTTAAACGAGCTCACTTGCCTATATGATTCATTGACCCCAACCATCACCACGACATTCATTCCAACCTGTTGGACATCTCGTTCGAATCCAACCACCTTTGTGCCCTAACCCCAGCACTTAACTTTCCTACAACAGTGCAACCAGTGAGTCTTCTTGTTCTCAGATTGCACCATATTTTTGAGACTAAACTTGCCATGTTCTCCCGATTCGAATTATCGCATCTGCATCCCTACGTCATCTCGTTGTGACTCCGGCCATTTACCCAACCGCCCAAGGTCACTCATGACCACCAGCGGATTTCCATTTTTAGTTCATGTCAACCGACTGGACTTCGTGCACATTGTTCCCTACAAGTTGCGAAAGAAACCTGTTATTATTATTCCATCGAATACTCCTCACTCTTCATAACACTGTCCCCTTTTCGCGGAATATCCAGTAGCCACAAATTCCCCAGCCACATGCCCCATTCTGACTGTAAACGCATGATCATGCCCGAAGGTATGCCATCCACAAGTTGGGAAATGAACATTATCATTATCATTATCCAACGTTTAATATGATGTTAAACCATATGCAATTATCTTTGACAGAATCCGACGGTTCCAATCAGCCCTGTATGGAACCACACTCTGAACAGCTATTGGATGAATGACGAATTGCTGGTATAACCTACAAAGGTTGCTTCATAAAAAATCACAGTCTGCACTGGTGGAGTAGTGTTAACACAATCATCCCAAATGCCAGGTATATGGAGTTCAAATCCCGAAACGGCTACTGGATATGCACTAGTTTTGGGCCCTCATAGTAGCGGAACTCTAGTCCAGCGACTCATCGCCATTTGGTGTGGATTCACCTGATTTATCGCGTTAAGACGTGAGGACGATTGTTTAGACGTGGGTTATGCGAGTGTGCATTCCACCAAATTCTGCATTTGCCAACAGACAAAACAAAACATCAGAGTGCGAGAGATTCCACCGCTGTTTTGTTGTGTGAAACGTAGCAAGTTAATGACGGAAACCAAGGCAAAAAATAACGTTTATGGGACAGCACACACAACCCAATTTCAAGATGTAATGGTTTGACGATGCAGCCGTTCTGGCGTCGGGAGCCTCAGTTTATCAATCACCATGAAATGGTGAATGTCTGAAGGTCGACAAAAATGTCGCATTCATCACTGCCCGATTGTAGCAACAATGGTGAACCCGTGTATGGTCTGATTTCACAAAATAGGGAGGGGAACGTTCATCGTGAGATAGCCCTCAATTATGTTGTATATAACTGGGCTCGATGACCTTAAAGTGAGAAGGGGCAACAAAGAAGAAAAAGTGGCATCAAAGAATGTTGCAAACACGAGGCATTTTTGTTTACCAAGCTCAAGGTCACATGCCCCATGATGTTGTCAATCGTAGGCCATTTCATTTGACGATTTCGCCATTTGAAGATAAGCGGTAAGCGTCTGTGGCAAAAATGGTTATATTGGTAAGGTTTCTATGCCACCCATGAGCGCATAGTGCTCGCTGATTGAAAGCCTTAAAGCCTGATTGGTGACATGTGGACCCGTTGAATGATTGCGCACCGATGTAACTGTAGTTGGAAAATTGGGAGTGATTGAGGGCCTGATTGAAGGTCGGAATAATCATGTCTTCCTCTAGGGCTCGTGGGGTAAGCAGAATAGCTCTTCAATTCGAAATTGGAAATGAAGAAGCTAATTGAGCAAAGTTTCTTGGACACCGGTGCATGCACCTTAGGGCCGAGCTTTGGAGGGCAGAACTACGGGTGCCATTTCCAGAGACACTTGAATCCAATGGCTCCGAGGTAAGTCACTACTGAAAAAGAAATTTGGGATAAAAAATGGTGGCGGCGGCAAGCGGGGACTTCTTACTCGGGGCGATGCAGTTGGCTCAGAAGCGTTTTAGGGCCATCTTGTTAGTTGTACCATTGTGTTAGTTCAAGATTATTTACCACAGGATTGATGTTAATGGTTTGTAGATAAGTGTGGTGGAATAAGTTTGAAGGGGGTGTACTTCCAATAAAACGTTTGGAAGGATTGTGGGTTGAGAATAACAAACTGGATTGAGGGGAATAAATGGTGCATATAGTGAAGTTTGCTCCAGGACGAAAAGAGTTGAATGGGAAGTTTAGCAGATGAGGTTGTTAGTGTGGAACGCGAATATGTTTGGAAGCAAGAGGAAGCAGGAGAGCTGAGTGTCATGTATGTGGGGTGAAACGACGGACTGGCCAGGTGGTGATCAATATAAGTCCAACGGTAAGCCAAGTTACGCAAGGATTATGGACGATCTCTTGGGTGGCCAGTATGAGCGCGAGTTCGTTTAAGGCGTTCTCTACCGATCTCACACTGAACTGCGGTAGCTGGTAGCTGAGTATATTGGCTGAGCGAAGAGTGATGTACTGCTATTCGGGTTACTTGTCAACAGAGATTAAGGGCAAGAACCGAGGTTTGCCCTGGCATTGTGAACCCGATAGATGCTCGTTCTTTCGAAGCAACTTGGTTTGGATCCACTGCAGAACGTGCTTTTTGGCAGGTGCCTGTAGAAACGATATTGTGCTCATTAGAATGGATTCGGATTTGGCCTATCGAGGGTGTGATAGATAGGGTGGGGGGAATGGACTGTGCGTGGTTGTCGCAGTTTATGCGACGCCGAATACTACTCTACGTCCATGGAACGTGGAGTTCCGTGGGCACAGAAATCACTTGGTAGACTGGCTTGAGCATGTGGCCGGACACTGTTATCTCACCAGGCACTATAGGTGAATGTGATGGGTAATGTCGGAGGGCTTCGAAAAAGCCTGGCTTCCGTGGTGATTTTTGCTTGTGGGTGTATGGTTGCTAGCCTTGAAAGCAAACGCATTCGAGTAAGATTTCGGTATTTTGAACTCGCCTGGAGTCTCCGGATAACAAGGAATTCAGCCCAGATTTTACGAAAAAGCGGATCGACGCAGAAAATGTAGAAATGGGTGCTCTGCTTGTGAATAACCTTAGGCTGGGCGTGTCCATCCTGCATCCTCAGGTGTGTCGACCAGATGGGTTACGGGTGCCATGTGGTTGACAGAGCTCTTGGAGGACCATAACGTCCTGGCGATCAAAAAATGCAGGGAGACAAGTGACCCTTCTTCGAGCATATAAGTCTGGATCTACCCACGACTGGTGAGGCCGTAAGGGTAATATTATGGAGAGGGGATGGTTGCGCGAGGCTCAACCAGGAAGTTGTCATTAAGTAACTGGTAGACATTTTTACTAGAGATGTTTACATGTGGGAGGAACACTATGAAACGAAGTCTCAGGTCAATTTGGACGGGATTACTAACTGCCAGCAGGGCAGGCTACAACAAATTCCTGCTGTCAACCTCAGGTGACATCGTCGTGTATGTGCTTTGTCACCGCTTCTTCAGACGGAGTACTGGGAATAGATTTGGTTTTTGCTTAGTTCCACGGGTATCACTGCAGACGAATGGAAGTATGCCACGAAAGTATGCCAGGTAATATACTCTAAGAGACACCGTCCAGGCCCAAAGGGTTCAGCAAGAGCTTGTGTAGTGTGTTCCAGGATAAGAATTCCTCCGGAAGTGCTGGTCTCTCATGAGCAGAAAACGCAAAGGATGGGCTAAAGTAAGCATAGGGTAGAAAACGAGAAAGTGTCACCAAGAGGCAACAAAGGTACTGATGAACCACAACCAAGCCGAAACAGGCGCCAGCAGTTGTTTTTAGGGCTTTAGGGCTACACAGCCTACATCGAAGCAGAGTTGAACGGGTCGCCTAGGGAATAAAGAGAGAATTACCAGGTTGGACCTCAATCTTATAAGGCTGATTGGGCGGCAATTGGGAAGGAATATTATTATTGCGGGTTGTTTTGTCCACCGCTTATCTTTTATGGTGGTACCGCTCCGGATCATGTTTCCAGATTGCTCTGTAGCTGCTTCCTACATCGCGTCTCAAACGAGCAACACACAGGGTCAGCCAACCTGTATTCCTATATCTGGGTTTCGCTTCTACCCATACACAGCCCTTCGGTAATCAGTGATGGCTTCTTGATAGTTAATTCCAACGGTGGTCCCGGACCATCAAATATTGCACATGCGTAGTCTGTCATACTGGCCACGGGGATCATACTTTTTGTACAATGATCTTTTGGCACGCGCATTTGCGCCTTACTTTTCTTCTGTCCAGTGAGAGACTTCCTTTCTGCCACCGCAATATTCTGAGTGCAGATGCGATTACTGTTTGAGTTTACGGGACTTTAGCCTCCCAGAGTGTATGGCCAATGAAACCATAACGCATGAAAGTTCGACACACAAGGGAAATAATGGCAATCTTGGAGATCTCTGAGAATTTATCCATGCGAGGAACTGAATGTAACCGTTCATCGCCATGACGTCCTGCGGCCACAACTGAACTGGACTATTGTTTTATTTCACCAAGAGAAGTTACGACTAAGTCACACGGAAGGCGGCTTCGCCATCTTGCGATACTATGAGCAAACGCATCCTTGCAATCTCTGACGGTTCTGATTCGTATGGTTATGGTAGGAAATCTAGGTCACCAGGTAATCCAATTTTCTGGTCGTTTGGTTCAGTTCCATGTATGGCGATAGAACCTGAACCTACTCCACGGAAGCGAAAGTCACGATGGTCATCTGCCGCCGATTCCGATCGAACATACATTCCGGGGATGCCTACGCAGCTTCCTCCGAATATGACTCCGTTGCAAGAAAAGATATATATCAGTAGCGTTGGATTTGCATCACCCTATTGTTTCAGTTCAACTCCAGATCGAGGATATATCGAGACGGTTGAAATCCGGCGATCTAGGCATCCCAAAGAACCCCGAAGACAGGTTAGCCTGATTGTTAGTTTTATTTGAGGTGTTGCAGATTTTGTTCACTTTATGCTATCATTTTAACTGTTGAAAACGAGGTACTAGGTGGTCTAGCTATTTGCCCCAATTAACGCCTTATTTAGAGATATTGGTAGAGAACTCACATTCAACGAATCCGGTCCCTACCTAAAGGGTAAGGGCTAATTCCAAAAAAATTCAACTTGTTTTAAAGATTCTCGCTAAGTTCTAAAGATCTCGCTGTTTTTCAGGTCTCCTTCACCGGAACCGATTTACAGCAGTGAGGGAAAGCGGTTGAACACTCGTGAATACCGCACTCGCAAGAAGATGGAAGACGAGCGTCACACTCTGGTGCAACAGCTTACCGAATTGAACCCAGACTACAAGCCACCAACTGACTACAAGTAAGGCCCTTTTCTTGCAAACCCAGCCCTCTGAAGACCTCCACAGAACCGAGTCACTGATAAGGTGTTCATTCCGCAGGAGAATCACCCTGACATAAACTTCGTAGGCTTGCTCATTGGGCCTCGGGGGAACACACTCAAGGCTCTGGAGAAGGAGGTAAGTACTTCGTATATTAATTCCTATCTACATCCGACGTAAAATGTGCCTCCCCTGACATTACAAACTTCTCTCTGCGGGAGACTAACTTGCCCCACGATGGGATAGCTCAAATGTTTTGTTCACAGCGGAATGGCGCGCTCCAAAAACAATCTATGCAGCCAGGTCAACAATCATTCCTAGTGTTTACACCATAATAATGGTCTTTCAGCTGTAACACACTTTCAGTTTCTGGTTGCGATACCACCCGAACGCAGCTCGAGGACTGGGACACCGCCAGGCTACCCGAGCCTAGACAGGGGAAGTGGAGATACGCTGGTCGGTTTCGAGTCGCGAACCATTCGGTCACTAAATTCGGGCTCCAACCACAACCATGTCACCCTGGTGCATTCCGGACACCCATTCAGGCAATCTAAATAGAAGCTGACACTACTGACATCGATTGGCAACCGTATCTTGCAGATTCTCCCACCCGACTCTGCGAGAATCATGCAGGCTCCATTCTTGAAGCCGAGTTATGGTGACAGCACCCAGGTTTTTCCTGATTCCCATAACCTTTTTGATTGAGGGTAAGCCATCGCTTGGACAACCTAAGTTGGGCGCGGAGAGCGACTTTCTTCGGGAAACGATGGTTTGGTATGAGAAATACGGCGCAACCAACCCAGGTTCTGATCCAAGATACATTTGATGAAAGTCTTCGTCGCACACCCGAGCATTCGCTCTTTAATTGTGTTATGAGCTCGCCGACACCAGCCTACGTGAGCTATGGTTATGAGAGAACGGTGGTGGAAGAGAGGCACTCAGTTCCGCTGCCCAAAAAGGCCACTTCAGCCATAAAACGAAACTCGCACTACACCCTGATGCACGGTCCCTCGAAATTGAGCGGTCTACTGCTTTGATGCAGTTTGTATCTCAGACTAGCAAACGCAAACCGAGCCCAGAAATTCTCGCATTAACCTCATCCATCCCACTGCAATTGAAGCTGAAACTGCTGACACGCTGTACACCGAGTGCCTATTCTTGGATTGTAAATGGCGTGTTTATTGAGTGCATGTTCGGAAGCATGACCTCACTTTTTTTTGTGAAGCACATGAAGGGTGGGACTTTGATCAGTTAATTCAAAAACATCTGTACTTTCTCCACGAAGACAAAAACAACGCCAACTGTGCATTTCACATCGAAGTTTTCAACAGTAGCTATAGGACACCGGCGTTTTGAAAAGCTTTTAGCGTTCGTTTCATTATCTCCGTCACTGAAATAAGTTAGAAATGGTAGAGTAGGCACCCTTGTTGGTTACCACTTCGTATACAGGATCTTTTAGAGTGCTCATGTACTCATGCCAGTAAGTCTGTGAATATAAACACACGCTCAGGAATGTCTGGAGCACTCCTTGCTGCGCAATCGTGTTAAGGAGAAAAAATAGGTCAATTAAGTCAGATGCGTCTTAAAAATTCAGGAATATTAAAAATGATGATGGATTGCAAAGACTGGTCCAATACAACTCCTACCGGACCGGAATTCTGCTTGCTACCCGAGTCAGTGTTTCACGGGCCACCATAAGGCGGTGGACGAGTGACGTCGGGCATGCGTGGCAGGTGTATATACGGGACAGTCGCTCTAATCTGTTCGCCGATTGACCAAATACCCTCTGACATCACAATGCAATCTAGCATGATTAGTTCCCCGGTTTACAGAGTATCAGTGACAGTTGTATAGTTCCGGGCGCGCCCCAATATAGGGAGATTACCAGTAAGTAGTGTGTGATGAATAGCCGGTCGCCAATACACATTGGTGATGACTTCCTACCTTAGCCTTCCTCAATGGCGGCATCGTGTCATGTCAGGCTGTTTCACCTTCGGATGAAATCATCGACGGGGAGGCTAAAACAATGGATAGAATCACGACTTGTGCCTGTCAGGCCAAGGGGAGCGCCATCAGGCTCCCACCGAGAGTGGTAGGAATGGTCTGTGAAGTTTCGATTGGCTTCGGCGAAGTAAATCTAGTGTCAACAGAGCTGTGCCCTTCGTTCGCTCCTCTGTAGTCCAAGGTCCGTATGATCATCGGTTTTGTTAGCTCCTAGTTGAGTGCGGATTAAGAACTCCATCTCGTTTCGCGGGTCAACTTAAGCCATGGTTTGCAAGTGAATGCTTTTAAGTGATCCCTTTATCCAATCGCCCTGAGCGATTTACGGCACGTCAGCTTGAGTTCTGCTTCACTGCATGGGCAATTTTTTCACTGTTACATTCGTACAACCTTTTTCACAGGAATGGCTTCCAAGATCCTTGTGTCCCCTATTAAATAACCACATCAATCTTGCACATCGGATGTTCGTTTGCCAACAGCCCGGTTTCTTCTGTGTGTGGGTACATTGAATACTGTTCTCCACCGACTCGAGCCCGAATTTCGTGTGCCGCACTCCATCAGACAGGTTTGTTCCAGATGCCGTGAATGGCGCGATTTGACCAGTTGTACTCGTTCGGCGGTGGTGCTATCGCTGACTCATTTTTCGCATTCTAGTCGCAGTTTGTGCAGCTGTCCAGATAAGTAAACTGGTGAAAATCTCAGGTTCCTCTGCTTGAAGTTTCAGAGGCGCTCGAGGACGGGAGATCCTGAAGCAGTACTTTATCATTTGGATGTGGGGGCGAGATGGTTCAATTGGTTAAGCACGGATTTACTGACCGGAAGGTCCGTGGTTCGAACCCGACCTCAGCCTCGACTTCCCTGCCTAGGCTTCGGCAATCTGGTAGTATCTCCTTCGCGTCCTCCGTGCTTCGTGCATCCTTCGTGTGGCATGTCAGCTAGTAACCGAAATGGTGCTACAGCTGAACGATTTTTTCATTTGAATGTGAGAAGCACATACCGTAAATTCTGGATTAAACCGCAAGCTGACAACTGTCAGGTAACAAGACTAATCCACCTAGTTCAACTCTGTTGGCTTTCATGTAGATGTACTTTCGGTATCAATATCATCAGTGCTTAGTTTTGTGTATTCCACGATGCCGATGATAAAATTGCACAGCAAGTAGTAGAAGTCAGCACTAACCGGTCTCCTTAGTTTGGAGAAGACATTTGCCCCTGAGCTGTTCGACTGAGAAATGCGAGAGTAGGTAGCACATTACAAACTTCTAGGACATTCTTCTGACAAAAGTATGCATAATTTCATCAAGTGCGGAGTCAGGTCTCAAGTGAAGGAAAACCGGGATCGTGGGATGACCTTACTCAAGCATGTTACATAGGATGATGTAGGCAGTACACTTTCCGCCTTCAAGAAATCCTGCTTGATGCTTTGGTAACTGCGTCTCACTTGTTGAGCTTAGGATGCACCATTACTCAAGTGAGCGGGCTCGAGATAATTCAGTGGTTAGGATACGAAATTACTGACTAGAAAGTCTGGTTCGAACCCGACCCCGATTTTTCGATTACTCTTGACTAGGCTTGTGCGATCTGGTACTACTATAGCCCTCGGCATCCTTCGAGTTGCACCTGTGTACTGAAAGAATGTCACAGTTGAGGGATTTGCTTGTTATTAGCCGTGTTATGACGAGTTCGTCTAACTGGAATAATTGCTCCTTGTATCTTTTTAATGAGGGAGTAATGATCGTTTATCCCCACATCGGGACGCGTTATTTTTGCGAGATACTATCGAACAAGACAAGAGTAAGCTGCCGTCTTTAAGTGGCGTTGGGGAAACTCATGTACCCTGGCAGTTTGGCGAGCGAAGGATATAGCACCGCATAAACTAGGGGAGGATCAAAACCCTTAGAACTTCTCGAGTGGAACGGGTCATGAGACTGATACAAAAGTCACTGACCAACTAATCAATTAGAAATATCCTTTTCAGGGATCCGGAGGCTGGCTTTCGCCGTACATTGGGTTTCCAATATCACTGGTTAACTCATCAATATACAGTGTTGATCAAGCGAAACGCTTCCGTACATCTTTGGCTGCACCGGCCTTTGAATTTTGTTTTTATTTCCGTAATGAAGCCTTTTAACAATTAAACAAGGAAGAGGGGGTCGTTTTTTGGTTCATGAACCTGTGTGGACGACGGCGTTTTCTGAATCAATATGTGTATCCGGAACTGGTCACTAGTTGCGTGCTAATTTTGCTGTCTTCTGACCCTATGGTCAGTTTGGCTGTGGTCGCTCAGCAGTAGGAGAACGCCAGGTGGCAAAACTACGTCCACTTAAGTGGAGCCGGATGAGGGTTAGGAGGGATTAGAAGCATCAGCAGTCAGAATCAGCTCGTTTAGTTGCTATACGCGGCGAATAGGGCAACCTGGCTGATACGACCACCTGACGGCCGGTGTGGGTTGGAGATAATTTTGTTTTATCGTCATAAGTTTGCTGAACTGTCGTCAGGCAGCTCAACACTGACGAAGCCATTGGATCAAAACTTGACTAGAAGGTGGCTCTGGTACAGGTTACTGCATGCATAGGAGGGACCAGGAGTCTGCCAGACCTCTCCACTACTAGCGTGGGAACATACCGGATGCCACACAGTACAATCAAATGACCACTTTGTATCGTCGAGATTGCTAGTCCTGATTGAAGCCGTACAAACAGGCAACAAGTACGACGGCGCACGCAAATCCCTCAAACGCCAAATAGTGAAGAGCCTCAAAAAAGACCGAGAGCTCTGATGGACGTCAGAACTTCAGAAGATGGAGAATGCTTTTGCTATCGGGAACAACTGTACCCTATATAAACTGGTACGAACGACTAGCCCTAGAAAAGCAGTGGTCAACGAAACGATAGATGAAAAAGGCGGCTCAATAATTCACTCGTTGACTGGAAAGATGGGCCGAACACTTCGAAGGCTAACTTAGCTAGCCTCCTGCAATACAGCCTCTGAAACCAATGCACACGGGCGAATGGAATGTAAACCTCAATCGCCCACCGGAAGAAGAAATAAAGTACGAACTATCCGTACTAAAACATGAGGAGGCACCAGGACCAGACGCTCTGTATCCAGTCCTCTTCAAAGAAGGCGGAGAGTTCCTGGTTGTCCATCTAACAAGGTCTACTGGTGCGATATGGAACAAAGATAAGGTGCCTGTAGAGTGGGGCATGCCAGTTCTTATCTTAAACAAAGGTACGCGGACGCTGTGTGGAAACTACCGTGGCATGGGCCTAGTAGCTGTGACATTGAAGATATTCTGTGGTGTTATTCTTCGAAGGTTGACTGAACACAGGGAGAGGTAGAGCCATGAAAACCATCCAGGGTTCCGCCCTGCAAGAGGATTTACCTTTCCGCCAGATTCCGGAACAGCAACTTTCCAGCGCCCAACAGTGGTTGTCTTCATTGCCTTGAAAGGTGACTGACTCTGTAGACCGTCAGGCACTATGGCGTTGGAGCAAACGTGCGCCTCATGAATTCTTGATCCTCATTGAGGCGCTGTACGCCAACTCCCGCGTGAAATTCTACAGGAAGCTCTCGCCTGAGTTAACTACATCAAGTGGTGTAAGGCGAGGCTGTCCTTCGCCTTTACTCTTGAACTTCGTCATTGATACGATTACGGAAGACCGACTACCTTGCTCTAATGCTTGTGGGGTTGCAGTGTCCCCTGTGTGTTCGGTCACAGATATTGAGTACGCAGATGACATAGATCTTGGGTCTGACGCCGTCGTAATGCATGAAATTAATGGTCTAAATAATTCTGCTTCACGGTTTGGCATGCGCTTCACACCTGCCAAGTGTTAAGTGCTGCTGTAAGAGTGTGTGGACTCGAGCCCTAACTTCACGCCTAGTAAGGTTGTAGACGGATTTATCTACATGGGTAGCTGTATCAGAAGCGGTGGTCTCACAAAACATCGTACTTGCATCCGTATTGGGAAAACCACAGCGCTTTTGACAACCTGCATAACATGTGACGTAGGTATCAGATTGCCCGTCAAGGGTCGAGTTTGCTGCGGTGCGCTCCATATTATTTTACTGGTCAGAAACCTGGCCGACCGCGCACTGAGAACGTCAAGAAAGCTTTCACTGTTTGACCATCGATGTCTTCGGAGCATCGGATCAGTAATGCTGGAGTACGTCGAATAGTTTTCAGGTTGCGCTACCTTGGCCACGTACTCATTGTGCCATTCGACCGACCTCTAAGAGCCCCGCACACGCACGCGGATAATAATGTGTCAAGGGAAGTCAAACAATGACTTGGCATCAAAGTATGAAAGCCATTATCAGCAAACTTAACTGTGCTGGTCGTTGCCGTCCCCCTGGATGGGGACCCCGAAACCGGCCACCTGGTTGGTTGTCAGACCTTGCCCAGTCGCGTCTCCAGTGGCTCCCGTGCACACAAGGTGTTACCTTCAAAGCATAGCTCCCCCACCAATATCCCCAATTTAAAGTCTACTGACATCTCTGTATTGGCTCATCAGTTATATTAGCTGCCGGCTCCGGTGAACAGCTATTCATCACATCTCCAAATTATCGGTGAGCGAAACTGTGGCAGATATGACGACTACCTCAAGAATGCGGTTCTTACAGCCGATGATGATTAAGGTCATGTATCTGGTGCACTTGGTTACAGACGTTTCATCGGCTATGGTTGCCGTGAGAAGTCTGGACCTCACCGCATTCTGATGGTTTGTACACTCCTGTAACCCGTTGAGTAACATACTGAGAAGCGTATGTGCGACACTCCTAGTCCTTCATACCGGGTTATTCAATGTGCAGATGTCTGAGCAAGTCTCCAGGTCCGGATTTGAAGTATGTGGCGATTTGTCCCTTAGAAATGTCGACTGTTCTGGCTACCTTGCACTAACTACGGCTACCTCGCGGTTAGGCTTTTGGGTCTTGAACATCGCCCTGTTCAGTTCTGGCCGAGTTCGAGATAGCGCTGTGGTTAGCGTGCAAACTTAATTACCGGAAGGTCCGTGGTTCGAACCCAACAGCAACAAATCGGACGTACCTGTCCAACGCAACCTGGCAGCACATCAGCCCTAATGTTTCCTTCACATAGCGTCGCAGCTATGCACCGAAAAGTTGCAACAACTGAACGGCCATTATTATTTTAGGTGTGGTCACCCTGGCAATATCGAACCCTCCATACAACAATTAAACAGCAGTGAAACACATGTTCTCCGATGTTGCTGCCATTGATGATGCATTGGTTGTGGTCACACCATCAAGTTGACACCCGACCCCGTTGCCAAAATCGTTAACACAGTTTGGATGAAGGGCCTAAATGTCACAAGCCCAGTAATAGTCAGATAACAGACCACTGTGAACGAAACAAAAGCGTACAGCTGGATTGTTTGAGATGTAGACCCGTTGCAGCGGTGTGGGCACCGGAAGTATAACGCACGTGAGAACAGACTAAGGGCGAAGTTTATAGTTGGATAACAAGCCCTTATAAGTTGTTCCTCTCGGACAACTGTCAATAGTGACTCCATGTTTGATGTCGAGCGAAAAGTTAATTTACCACCGATCTTCCGACAATCGCCTTTCCCATTTAGTTCGAAAAGTTGTTAATAAAGTGCCCATATTGCGATTTTCAATAAAGTGGCTCGTAGTGAGTGTGGGGATCAGCTTAACCCCGGTTATAGCGAGACTGCTGGTATCACTTGCGCTTCATCACCTTGCGCCGGCTCGAGAAATACGAACTCAGAGGAGCAAGCGGGGTTCCGACCCGGTGAGGATTGTGTTGACCAAATCTCCACACTCAGTCAGGTGCTAGAATAACGTCATACATACAAATGACCCACAGTTTTAGTATCCCTGGGTTTCCAAGGCGCACTCAGCTCGGTCTGTTCTCCTTGACACGTTTATCCATCAAGGAATGCCCCAGAAGTTTGTGAACATAATAGTACTCTGTATTTTCAGACTTCCGAACGTAAGAGTATACGAAGAACTCTTAGAGCTTCCGTACACAATACAATGTCTATCAAGGATGCCAACTCTCTACATTCCATTTAACTTCGTGATCGATGAGATAATGAGATGAACACTGGTGGAAGGTTTTTAGAACCCCGGTGTCCGAATAGCTGCTGACGAAAACTTTGTCGATCTGAAATATGCAAACGACATCTTTCTCATCTTCGAATAGGAGGGGGCACACGTGTTTTTTGCTGAATTGACCCAAGTCATCACGTCCTTTGGAACGCACTTTGCACTCACAAAATGTAAGTTCGTGCTCGTAGACATGCAGTCACTGAACACGTTACTTACAATCCAGGAAGGTGCACTCGGCACTTGTGCTTCCTTCGGATGGCATGGTGTTCGACAATCGTTGTCATAGCTTGTGTGGGCTGGTGTCGGGAATCCGTAACTAGGCAGTTAGAAAGCGAATTTCCGGTTGTTCAACGGGGACTTTCATTGAATAACGTGTCCGGCACCAGAAACTGCGTTGGTTAGGCCACGCGTTGCTTATGCCGAACCATTGTTTGCCGAAGAGTGTTGTTTTCCATGCTCAATTCAGGCTGGTGGCTGCAGAGAGGTGGCCAACCTTTGAGCTGACAGAGTTGTATGAAGGAGGTTACGAAACATTTATGTGCTGTCGGTGCTTCTTGCCTTTCAGGATAGAGACCGCGTGATTTGCACTGCCTCTAGTTGGAAACGCTGTAAGACATGGCCACCAACCGATGTCAGTAGCGTTCTTGTTGTCAGTTTCTATCCAGATTGCGTGAATGGGTGTCTGGAGCTAGGCACCTCAGAATGATTGTCGTACAGTGGCACTGAGTCCCTTCCCTGTCCACCGTCATTCTTCACAAAAAGACTCAAATAAATAATGGCTGTATAGCATCGAAGCATCAGTGTTGAACAACGGTGTTATACTGTTCGTGATGATGATAGGTGTAACTGTGTGGGACTTACGGGTTCACCTACTAACGAGCGTGGCTCGTTTGTTCGTTGTCTTTGTTTACTGAACCGGTTGTTCCGTGGACCTGGGTTTAGTCGCGTATAAGGAAAAAAATTAGGTTTGTGGCCGGTTCCTGTCACTTAAACAAAAAAGTCGCATCAGCTGCAAAACGGTGGTATGGTTTTGTTTCGACACCTTTCTGTAACCTTGCGAATCTTGTGATGCTTGGGTGTATCTGTCAAGAATCGCTGGCCCATGTGGCGCCTCATAATAAATAGAGTGACGCGCTTACCCGCAAAAACAGCGTATGCACAGCTTACCCCATATTAAGACTACCCCCTATACACAACATGGGATCGTAACCGGATGCATGCAGCTGGTCGGTCGTTGGTTTGTTCGCTGAGCTGGGCAATTTGATTGCAATGGAGCTGACATCATCAGCGCGTCGTTAGGAAGCGTAGTAGTGTGTAGCAATTGGTTGGTAGTTGTGCTGTGCAGCTGTGTCTCATCCCTTGGATGTTTCTTCCCTACGTCTTCTGGATCTTCGCTGTATTTGGGAATACGGATATCCTTGTTCTGTTCACATATCGGTGAGTTTTCGACATGATGATGTTAGATTACCGAATTCGCTTAAAAGCGGTGTGAATTGGATCGCCGCAGCAATTTTACTTCACCTCATTTCTATGTTACTGATATGTTGGGTGAGTTTTTTTAATGATTCAAGTTGAGTATTAAGCCCTTCGTTAATTTTAGACATTTTATCCACTTAGCATTGTCTCATTAGCCCCTTGCGACTGTGCAACTTAATGCACACTTTTCAGATTTCAGTATTATTTCAGCTCGTTTAGATGTTCTTGGTACCTGAATAATCTTGTATCCTTTTGTACATTGCAGACCGGCGCGAAAATTATCATACGTGGGAAAGGTTCTGTAAAGGAGGGCAAAGTTGGTAGGCGCGATGGTTTGCCATTGCCTGGTGAAGACGAACCGCTACATGCATTTGTTTCCGCGCCAGTAGCAGAAGCCGTACAAAAGGCTGTTCGGCGAATCAATGAAATAATCCGCCAGGGTATTGAAGTCCCAGAAAGTCAAAATGATCTCCGTAGAGCACAGCTACGTGAACTGGCATTACTCAACGGCACACTCAGAGAACATGAAGGTCTAATGAAACTACGCGCAATGGCTGAGGCTCAGTCGATTGCTACCAATAAGATACAGTGTGGAATTTGCGGGGGTACGTCCACTTTGACCAATCCGGATTCCAGTACCTTACTCTGTTCACGGTTTTTAAGGGTTTTCTGGGGGAATATCGTAGCTCCTGCAATAAAGATGAAATCTATAACTGGGGAGCTGAGTTCTCTTGGCACTTTTGAAGGTCTCAGGTTCAAACGTGACTCTTGAGGTCGGGTCATTTCGGACCACAATACGAGTAATGAACAGTTTCATACAGGGATCTATTGTTACTGGTACTAACGTGTCATCTGCCGCTACTTTGTACCAATTTAGCAGGCTGCTCCCTGGTAACGCGTGATGCTGCCGCACTTTCGGGCACGGAATATGCACTCTGTCAGGTACGCATTCCACCTCAGCGCCATACTTGACGGTCATGCGTGTCATGTTCTGATGGCCACCGTAGTTTATGTTTGCTCTGCTATTGTTAATCACCTAGTTCGATCTAGCTTGTATCCTGCATTTCATCAAACCAGTCAGACGAACACCTACTGAGTTGGGTTAAACGTTGTTTGATTCGAATATGTGTTTACCTCTATGGTCTTATTTCAGGTGCTGGCCACTTGTCAACGGACTGTAAGGTCAATCTTAGTGGTATGGCTTACACGGACCAACTGAACACAAACCCATCCGAACGAGCTAAGATGGACAGTGAATATTCAGCTCTGATGGCAGAACTGGGGGTTGGTGCAGGATCGATGTTACCCGGGATGGGTGAGTATGGTTCTGTTTTTCAGCTGGGCAAGAAAGCTTATGATCACCGTGTAAAGTGACGGGCTATACTAGTGTTTCTATTTGCAGTGGGAACCACATTATCCCCCAATGATCTCTAGTTTGAATCATACTTTGCTTATTTAGTACTGGAATTCTTATACCCACCCATTCTTTCATCTGCTCCAAATATCTATAGCAAACTCAACGGGATATTTAGTGGTTATATATATATATATATATATATATATATATATATA